>NC_051213.1:21252447-21292447 GCF_015220715.1 Pygocentrus nattereri
CTTTGGCAATACGCCAGGACGAAGATGGCGACACGTAAGTCACTTGACCGTCAGGAAGTACACTTATCATTGTTTAATTCAAGTGCTCATAGAACATAACACAGCAAACACATTTCCTCAATACTTTGTCAAGATTGCACTGTACTGATAAAAGCCTTTCAAAAAAGTATATTACTTACTATAACTCCCAATCAAGATATATATATGGAATATATATGGAATAAAAACTCTTTGAGTTTTTAGGAATGTATGAAAGCCAAAAATGCAGGAACTATGCTGATCAAAATGACTTATATTTGCTCCAGTGTAATTGACAGATTTTATTCCAGTGTAAGTATCTCTCCATATCTCCATGCCTTGATGTAGGTCAACACACCTAGAACCAACGGCAAGTTTATGTAGGCTCCGCTAACCTTATTGTTGTAGTTTTCCTACTCTCAACAATGTGCCTTACTTTTACAGTTAAGGTTTATCCCTTCATTGATTTAGATTCCAGGGACACATGTTAGACATGCCATGTTTCTTGAGGAATCTGCCCTGCACATTCTTCACAGCCATCTCACTTCCTGTAAGGAGATTTCCATGTAGTTCCTTTCTGTTCTGATTCATCACATTGACTCTCTCTGACACAATTGCGGATGAAAAAAATGTATGAATAAGTGAAAGAGGTTAAGGACTGCAAGTATGTAAGAATGAAAGCAGGCATGTTCTTATGGATTTTGATTTTTTGGGGGGAGTACTGTATGTGTTTCTCAGAGAGAGAGAGAGAGTAAGAGAGAGAGTGAAAGAGAGAGGCAAAGGGAAACAGGGAGTGACTAAGAGATAGGGACAGATTAGTTGACTGGCTGAGCACATGGGATGTTCTTTGTGATTACACTGTATACTCGCTTGTGAATAAGGTGAAATACAGAAGTGGAGATGGGAGCACAGCAGATCTTATCTTGTGTTCACTCCAAGGGTCACTTTCTAGACTACAATCATGAGACATTTATGGTGCAAAGGTACACTTTACAAACATACCGTCATCGTTTTCTCAACATTAGGCCGATTTCAGACTGTCTATGAAAGAGAGTGAAAAATATGTATGGAAAAGTGCAAAAGTCACGAGAAGTGAGGATCCAGGAGCTGAGTGATTGAACAACATTTGAGATGAAATTGGAGTGCCTATAATGTATCTACTCAGGTTGTATATTAACACAGAATTGCTGATCATCTCTGCACACTTAAAGGAGAAAACCTTTTGAAAAAAAGGTACAGAGCCATATTCTTTATTTGTGTAGGCAAATATTGCTGAGGTTTATTTCTGGTTGTGAATATGCAAGATGACTATGACTGAGTGAAACAATGAAAATGTGTGGTGTAAGAGCATATGAGAAGGGCCAGGCTACAGATGAACACATATAATGCTCTGTCATGCATGGACACACATACCCTTACTGTAAGACCCAAACATCCTCCCACATGATGGCAACTATGAAAGTACTGCTCTTTCTGTGCTCATGTGAGTGAAACTTGGCTTTTCAAAAGTGACACCTGCTGTCATGCAATATTGACACCCTTTTTAGTCAACATGTCCAAAACTTTTTTTTTGTCTATGTAAGCAAATGAGACCCTGTATGAGTGTACAAATTCACCCTGAAAGGTCCTTGAGAAAGGTCAAGTTCGCTTTACTAAGTTCTAATTTATGTCCTTACAATGCATTGCATATTAAAATGCTTTGCTCCTGTTTCAATACTGGTTTTAACATGCCCTCGTCCACTTGGCCTTGCTGATTCTCCTCAGGGGAATCCCCAACTGAACATCTGAAGGGCTGTTGCATTAATATATTCACTCAAGTGAAGTGTGTTGGGTGAGACTTCAGAGGGGAGAGGGATCAAGTGAATGTAAGTGTTGACATAACTAGCAGAGCTTGAAAAACAAATGCCAGATAAAGCTGTTTGTAAGCCATAGAAGTTAACTAATGTTCCATTAAAATGCTTATTTAAAAACCATATTCGATTTACTAGGCTTTGCGTCCAAACCGCTATGTTGAACATGACTTGCGATGTAGCTTCATCATTTTATTCTAGCTAGACTATATGGCAAACCAAATTAAAAAGAAAGGCGGTGCACCTTGGCCTTACACCAAAGTTTATAGTCAGACAAAGCAGGCTGTAGCACAGCATGCGCTACCCGGGCTCAAGGAGGACGCTGGAGACAGGGTTCAGGGTTGCAGCAGTCACTTCTTTATTTCACACTAAATAAACACAACAATGAAAACCAAAACCAAACCTATGCTGCACACTTTTCAGTGGCTTCTACCTAGACTTTTCAGTCCTTTGCTCAAGCTTTTCAGCTCTTCAGTCTGCTGCTGCTGCCTGTCCCTCTCTCTCTGTTCCCTCTCCGCTCTTTTTAAAAGGCGCGCCCATTGCCAGCCAGATCGGCACCAGCTGGCTCTCATTAAGGGCAATGAGGGAATGAGATCTCACCGCTCTGCCTCTTCGTCACCACCCCGAGCTGGCAGCTCGGCTGCCCGGATCGAACGTGAGGTGTAGTGATGCGGCCTCGCTGTGTAACAGGGGTCCTCATCCTCTTCCTTCTGCCGTCACTCCCATGACTCACGTCTGTCGGGGCAGCTCAGGCTTTGCGCTTCACCCCTCCACACTCGCAGCTCTCTCCCTGCCGTCCTCGCTGAGGTTCGTCGCTGGGTGTTTGGACCTTCATGCCGGCTCGTTATCGTCAGGGCCCAGGGGGCGGGCGCATGCCACATAGTCATTCACAAGTTTTATGTACATTGTGTTAAAACCTATGTTTAGAAAACATTTTGCATTGCACAGCTTGAATGCATAGCCAGTTAGCATAATGAGCCCAGTCTAGCCAAGGGCAAGTGTGTTCCAGTCCCCTCCTCCCCTCATGTTGCAAGTAACCTCTTGTGTAAAGTAGGTAAGATACAGTTGAATTTGGAAAGGGCATGTCAAAAATTGTACTGAAACAGGCCTTGGTGTACAGCTGATCTAATGTTTATTTAGCATGCAGCTTGCTTTTCCATGCAGTGATTCTATTTCTCTGTGACCTTGTTTTCTAACAGACCTGTCAGGATATGCTAATTAATCAACACATTTCACAAGCTGGCAAATCTTGTTACTGGTAGAACTGAATTTCCTGGTCTGTATCTCTGTGTTATATCAGTATCTGTCAGAGATCATACTTCAGCAGAAAACAACATTAAGCCACATACATACGTACACACTGACAGACACACTCAAGCACACTCGCACATGCACAAACACACAGACACATACACACGCTGTCTCCTCATTCTCTGTAATCTTACGACGTCAATGGGCGTTTCATCCTCTCACCTTGTTTTTTTCTCAGCGCTTAACAGACCCTCACTTTCGGGAAAGCCAGTGAGAGCGTGCAAGTCTGCGGTTGACTCAGGTGTCTTTCTCTCTCTCTCTACGTTCTTCTCTTTTTTTCAGCCCTTTTTAAATGAATGAGCTTGAAAACCCAAACATCCGCTCCCCACTTCCTCTTTCACCGCTTTCTCCCCCATCTCTCTCTCTCTCTCTCTCTCGCTTGCTCTCTTTCTGTCTCCTTTACACAATTTCTTTTTTTACTATAACTACAATATATCAAAGCAAATTCTTCATATAAAAATAATATCTGTGCATGATATACCACACTTACAATACATAAGCTGCATATCTGTTATAAATGCATTCTTACTGCAGTTTTTTAATGGCTGCAATGGAGCAAATTGTATGTTTTATGTTCTATTGTTCTTGCAACTTCTTTTGAAACCCTTAAAAAACAAAACAATTTGCACTCATACAAGATGGGTACAGATATCTGTGTAGTGTACACTTCTGTCCTTCATTGTATTGCTTCTTTCATCCTCTCTTTACATTGTCCTCTCTCTTCTAACATAAGAGGGAGAGTAAGTGCTAAATGCATTCATTGGTCACTCTAGGGCCATCTGTATGTATTTCTGTCAGAAGGGTTAGGGTAGTAGGCTCAGTGGGTCCTTAGCTCAGTCCTTATGTGGAATTCAGGGATGCTGACCTAGTACCAGAAGTTCAAGCGTGTTTCCTTTCCTTTTACCATTTTGACTCTTGTCATTGTGTCCTTAAGTAAGATGCTGAAACCCAAGCTGTTTAGCACAGTGCAACATTGCTAATCACCTAGACATGACAAGTTTGGGAAAAAAGCAGGTGGAGCTCAGTGGACCAATCTTGTCTTTGTGAGTAGTACGTATATAAGAAATTAAATAAATGCATACAATGGAAAAATTCACAGTAAGTTGCTTGCAGCTTGACTTACAAGTAAAGTATTGTAGATATACAGTACTGTACTATAAGACAGTTTACTGCAATTTTACTGTAATTTTCCAACAATATAATCACATAACTAGTGTGAAGAACAATATGCTCTAGTATGTCTACAGTAACACTGGACACATTTTGTACAGCTAAAGAATACAAAAAGTGGTAAACTATATGCCTAATCAAATTTTGATAATTGCTCTAAAAGTTAGTGTAGTTGCCAATATTTTACTGTACACAACTACAAGTGATTCTTCCTCACGGATACACTTACATCAGGGCCTGCTACAGCAAGGAGCACAGGCATCGCTGACCTCAATTCATGGGGATGTAGATAACCTCACTCTATACAAAAATATAGCACAACTCACTGAAAAAAATATCGATTTATTGACTCCGCTTCTTATATCTATATACAATGTCAAATATATGCTAATCTACTTCAGTGCTATTATCTAATAATCCCAGTTCACTTAAATTTCATATGCGTTACATTTTCATTTGATGACTTCTTGCATATTCTGTATTAATGCTGACATTTGAAACACATGCCCTGTTTGTCTTTGCTGGAGAGTTCATTTGACAGGTTCTTACTGAAAATTAGGTGGTAAACTGTTCGAATCAGACATTAACTCATATTCATAGACAAAGGCAATAACAAATCTTAATGTAAGAAAGCAGTTTTATTGTAAACATTTACTGTAAAAATACACTCAAAAACCTCAGGAGTTCAGGACAAAGTTCAGGAGACTAACATGCTTAACATGGCAAACTATCTTTTAATTATTAATCCTAAGAGATATTATTATGAAAAAAATATGCAAGGTATGTAGTACAAAGGAATTTTGTCCCACATACATCTACTTTATGCCACTGTAAAACAAAGTTTTTTCCTAAAAAATACTTCTAGCACCTTGGGTCCTAGATGTCCACAGCACAGAAGAAGCACCATTACATGAATGTATTGATTTTGTGAAATATAGAAGGATCTCATTCTCTTCTAATCTCACTTGTTATAGTTCGCCTAGTACATTTTGGTTGTTTTGTGATGCTGCAGTGCACTGTAGCTGCTCTAAACATCCATACTACAGCACTCGGGCATTCAGTAAGCCCAAGAAAACAACTTCATTTACATGTAGCAGGTTGCAACATTCATCAGGGGCCAGATGCACATCATCGTTTGATGTTGCTGATGTGTGACTGACGTACGAGCGGGATGTTTTGCCTGAATAACAATGAGTTTAAGGGTCAGATGGTAGCCAGAAGTACCACAGTTCTTCAAAGCTGTTTTTTCATAGCACCCTTGTGATTTTGAGTCCAGTTATTAATTTAATTTAATTTATTTATTTAATTTCGTTTTAAGCCATATCTCAGCTGGCAGGGTGCAGATCAAGAAAAGTCACCAATACCCCAATCAGTGAGCCATATAATAGACGCAGTAGTTGCATCACTGTTGTGGAGGTGTTATTGCAACAGAAACTGCAGTTTTGTGCATAATTCTAACCCTTTTAGCAGGATGAAGCTATGTGTAAATAAATGTTAATGCAATCAGTTTGTTTAAGGGTTTAACCAAGGCTGCCGATAATCATGCCTGCAAGCTGCAAAATATTTTACAAGACTCTTCCCTTGACACTTTTCCAGTCCTTAAGTAGTGTTCTGCCTCAAAAACTAATCACAGTTATTTTAAAATGTTTAGAAAAGGAATCACAATCTGCCTTTGCTTTTTTGAATGAATTGCCTGTCTGAATATTTAGCCAATGCTGACATGAATCATGCATGAAACTTGCAAAATATGCATCAACATTTGTCCCTTGATGCTGTCCCCAGTCGTCTGTACTGTCTTGTTTCCGTAAGGACCATCTCCCTCAGCTGTCAGGTTGGTTTCTGGTAAACAGTGGCATACAGTGCTTGTCTCAGGGTTTTTGTGCCATATTTCTACTTCCCTTCTCTCTTTGTTTATTGCCACAGTGGGCCGTGCCACAAGGGATGTGAGGTTTGTGTGTCTCTGGCCTGTACAGGATGCCGCACATACGCAGCCCTGGCTTTATCTGGGGCTGCGGTCTAACTAACTCTCACTCACTTCCAGGAACCTAGAGTGTTTCATCTGTAGAGAAGAGAGACAGAAAGACCATGAGACTGTGAGAATGGGTGGATCATGAAGAGCAACGATAAAATGATGAGTTTGCTCAGGCTGATATAGCTTTCAGTGTCCTTCATAGAGCTGACTTGACAGCATCACACATAACAGCTGCTGAGCCACCAAAAAAGTTAAGGGAGCCATGTAAGAGACAGATGGTTTGTGTTCTGGGTCATTTTGCAGGGGACAGGTGCCCCCAAACCTGACACAGTTTTAGGCATACAGCAACATACATTCTTTTTTTCTTAACCTATAACAAGTCTCAACACACCCAACTCAAGAAGTGCTTGATAATCAATTGATGAGCTGGATCAGGTGTGTTGGGACAGGGAACAGTTAAATCTTTGCAGGACAATGGGTCCCCATGAGCATGATTAAGAAACACTGAGCTATAGTGTTACGTAATGATTAACATCTGCTCATTTGTGAAAATATATTGGTTTTACTATCCTCAACATAATGGGCTGGTTTTATGTCCTAGCTTAGTCTTGGATACATACAACTGCACAGTTATTTGTCATGTGTTATTTACTCTTTTGTTTACATTGTCTATATATAATTTCTTTACTGAATAATACTTCTTAAATTGCTTCCACTGGCTCTCAAAACAGTGGCAAAGCTCCTTCCTAGTTCTTAGGAAAGATGATTTTCACTTTAAATCTTTCTTTCATTTTGTAGAAACAGAAAATTAGTTTTATAATGAATCTTTAAACAAAAACACTTGTTAAAACAGCATGAAGCAGACACAGGGCGTACTAAACTAAGAGGTACAGTACTGTGCAAATGTCATAGGCATCTGGGAAAATGTAAAGTAATTTGTTCGGACAGGAAGTGTTTATTTGCTGTGACATAAATATTACAATAAAAATCGGTAATCAGGCTTTGTGTTATCTTAATCTTTTGCAAAGCTCTCATACCTACTTCAGCTAAGCAGTCATTTATTAAATTAAATCAAGTTTGCTGTTGATGGAGCTCAACAAACCAGTACAATGGCTGGAGGGCTTCGAGAAATCGTACTGCACTTTCTACCAAGATAGAGTTTTAAACAGTTTTCTTGACTGCATAAGACTTTAGCACTGCACTGTATATGTGCCAGAGTTTAACCCCTGCAGATGTAGTTTTCATACATTTGTGGAATCAGTCAATCTGAAGTGGAATAACAGCTTCAGGGGCTCACAGATAGTAAAACAATCTCCAGTTAAGGTTCAGAGACAATAAAGCTAGCTAATAGCCAGTTAAAGGGAGCAAAGTAGTTACTTATAACTGAATATTATGTCTGAAAGATGTTCAATTGTGGGTTTAATGTTATTCACTTGAAATAATTCATACTCCTAAAATATCAAAACAAACCAAGTAGCTAATTCTTTAACCTCAGCTACTCCCCCAACACATGGTAATTGAAATAAGATGTTCTATGAGGTGAAGTCAAGGGCAGTGAAGTCATTTACGGGATGGAAAGTGAGTTCTGAATGATCTCTTCTGCTTTTTATACTGAGAACCAGGGAACAGAGAAAGTGTGACATGGCAGTTTTTTCTTCTTCTTCTTCTTACAGGTCATGTCTGTAAGTCTGAATGCAAGGCCTGAGTCAGGTCTACATAACATGTGGTCTCTACCACTCAGTCCAGCTTCCGCTTTTCAGTTTGATGCCTCCTGTTGGACCTTGATGGTATGGTGATGTGTTCAAACTGTGAAATGATTGCAGATGTGTGCATCATATAGCTTTTATCTCATAGTCATAACAATAACCCACTAGGCTTTCATAGTAGCTTCACACAAAGTTGCTCACACAGCAAAACGTCCACTACTTCTGTATATCTTTGTAATACTTTGATGGCCTTAAAGGAGTAGATCAGCAAAAAAATAAAAATTTTATGATTTTCTACTTTACCCTAATGCAAACACAATTTTTCCTCATTCCCCAAATCAGGAAAACAGTATATGCTGTCAAAATGTTGGTTCTTTGGTTAAGAACTGGAAGTACAAAACTAATGTTGCTAACAGACACTGGAAGTCAGTAATCACCCAAACCATTTCCATAAATACATGCACATAACCTCTCTGAACCCACTCAAACCATGTCTTAATTAAGGTAATGCAGATAAATCACTGTGGTTTAGAATGCAGCATGACCTGCTGTGAACTCTAAAAGCATAAAAACCTCTGTGTCTATGAAAGAAGGACAGTCATTTAGAATAACTGCAATCAGTTCTTTCCTGAGCACAAGATGATCAAAGGGAGAGAATTCACAACACAGATGCACTGTAGGGTAATGTAGATAGAGAAGCCAAGCAAATGTAGTCAATACAGTGTTTGATTATGAAATTGAGGGCCACATTTTCTGTACAAATGCACCTCAACCATATATGTTTAAATCTGCATATACACATGAAATGCATCAGTTGGCTACTGGACCCACCACTGAATCCCTGGACCCACCTCTTATCTAAATATGGCATGACAGTGAGTAAGCACAACAGTGATGGAGAAAAAGTGAACAGCACTCACCTCAGATCTTGGATCCACTTCTTTGGGGTGCCATCCATACAGATTTACTTGGTACAGCTTTGGATTTTAGAATATCCCACTGAAGACTTTCCTTGTAATTGTCAGGTGAAAAATTATCATCATGTACACTGTACATTTTGCACAGTAACTTTACTGAACGTTTCTCTTACTAGTTTGTGGTTTGTTGCCAAAACAACACACACTTTCTGAATTTGAAGGCAGAATAGTTCTAGAAAGCAAACTGGACATTAGGCTGATGATAATGTGGCTCCAATTAGCACAGATGTGTCTACATTGTTTTTTTTTTTGTTTTTTTTTTTTTCTTCAAAATTAGTTTACATAGCTTATCAGCATAACCTGACGCAAATGAACAATTTGGCATACATTTTTTTAGGAAACGGTTAAGGTGACTACTTCCAGACTTCCAGTGTTTGTTAGCACTTAAAAAAGCAGCTCCAGTTCTAACTAAAGCAAAAATTGGACACCAAAGATATCTTGGCTGACTGCCTACATTTGAGGTAAATTATGTAAATGTGGAAAACTATGTAATTGTGTTTGACTTTTCACCAACCTGTTCCTTTAAATGTATTTAGTAGATCCATAAATGTGGACTGTTCAAATTGTGCCTTTAATGCAGGGTGTGTCGCCATCATCTGCCTTTTTAAAAACTTTCTGTGGAATAGCCATCATGAGGCAACTGTGGCACTACATTCTAGGACAACATTCACTGGTTTGCTGGAGGAAATATGAGTCAATGCCTGTTTTTGCCTCTGTGAACTCTTTCAGTTTTCTAATCTCATTCATGATTGAAATATGAATGTAAAGGTGTACCATCATCATTAGAAAAAGAGTGACTGTCAACATTTACTGTGAACTGATTAACAGTGCTTAAATTTATCTGTTCAATGTCCAACATCTAAATTTAGCATGATGAGGGAAAATGTATGTATATACATTTTTCCATTGTTTTGCTAAAAATTCAGTAATCCTATGTAGGTGTAGACATGACACTTTAAGACATTTTATTAATACACAATAAGATTACTAAATTTAGTTTACCAACAAAGCTATGAGTACAGTGTTTTTAATACAGTGGTTAACCCAGTGGGCCTAATTATGCTCTCTTTGTAATAAAATATTCAGTTGTTCAGTGTTCTCTCAGTACTGATTATATCCACAGTGTGCTCAGAAGAGCATATTACATAATATAGGACACTTTATCACTATAATTTTAAATAGCATCAGAAAGCTTATCTCAATCTCTTGTGACTAAAAAGATAATATGACAAAAGAAATTACAAAAGATGATCTTACTTTTTAGTCCATTACTGTAATTTCATCAATTTCTAAAATTTTGGATTTGTATAAAGGCCGAGGAACCCTAAAGTGGGCAATTGTATTGTTGCAGTGCTGGGAAAAAGTAAAGTATTTCTTCTATTTTTGTATAATTGTCACATTTGAATATTTCAGATGAGTAAACTACTTTTAATATTAGATAACCCAAGTAAATACAAAATGCTGTTTTTGAATGATGATTTATTTTATTGAAGGAAAAATGTTGTTCAGCCTTACCTGGCCCTATCTGAAAAAGTAATTG
Organism: Pygocentrus nattereri; assembly: GCF_015220715.1. Lineage (NCBI taxonomy): Eukaryota > Metazoa > Chordata > Actinopteri > Characiformes > Serrasalmidae > Pygocentrus > Pygocentrus nattereri. Next base: position 21,262,992 of record NC_051213.1, read on the forward strand.
CCCCCTTAGCTACTAACTCAACCAGAGATTCAAATGCAGACGTAAAGTCTGAAATCTGCCAATCTGGAAAGGGTTGCAAAGCCATTGCTTAAGCTTTGCGACTGCAGTGAACCACAGTGAGAGCCATTATCCACAAATGGAGATAACTTGGAAGAGTGGTGTATCTTGCCAGGAGTGGATGGCCTACCAAAATTTTACCAAGAGCATATCAGTGACTCACCCAGGAGGGCACAAAGGAATGCAGATGAATATCTAAAAAACTGCAGGCCTCACTTGCCTGTAGGTAAGGTTAGTTTAAAATAAAACATTTAGAAGTGACAAATTAGCAAAAATGGCCATGTAATTGTAAAACATACTTATTGGACAGGTTGAGAGCCACAAAACAATTTTCTTTCCATTTTTCACATTCACACTGGGCATGTGTGGTTTCAAAACTATGAATGAAAATGTTATTTCATATGATACTGATCTTTTTTCCCCAGTTCCTCATGTAGACTAATGGTCACTAAACCACTGCTGACACTTTTTATATTTTCTTAAACAGTTTCTACAAAAAATCATATCATGTATTTGAATGTGTATGTACTGCACACTAAAAACCACTAAACCACATTATCCCTATGTTGCTGTCTTTTTTTCTGACAATTATGTTAACATCTAACGCCAGTGATATTATTTTGGACTAAGAATGTCAGTTTATGCCTTAATGCATAGCAAGATTTTTGCAGGGCAGTTTTGCAGGGCAGATCGCAAAGACGAGTGTCTGTTCCTCAGAGGTGTTTGTAAGTCTTCAGAGTTTCACAGGAAGAGCCAGTTGTCACTGAAAATACACTGAAAGCCCCTATAAAGTGACATTAATCACAATGATGATTCTTATTTAAAACTGAAAGAATAGTGCCATTGTCACTGACACCAGGAAGTCACATTAAACCAAAGTGGCTGTTACTGGAAACCTCTTTAGAAAAAAAGAAAAAAAAAGTTAGAGTCCCTCACTCATTTTCACCCAGTCTTACCTCTCTCGGCTTTCAGCTTGCACACAGATAGATGGAGGTTTTCTTTGAAGTGATCAGGAGATAAGCATTTCCCTGTACTTACAGAGATCAGTTGCATATGGACATTGTGTGCAGAATGACTCATGCAGGTTTAAAGCTTTCATATACCGTCATTCATAGAATCAGGTGATTGATCACCATGTTAATCAGTCCTTTCACTCAGCTGTCAAAACCACATATACTAGTACGTAAACCCACTGGTCAGCAACATGTGTGTCAGCAACACATTTATACTTCTGTGTGTACGCAAGCACGGTATATTTTTAGGAAGTAAAGTTATGAAATATGCATATTTAGTAACAAAACTCATTGGAGCCCAAATAATATTAGAGTGCTTTCAAGAAAATCAGAAAAGCAGTTGCTGATGAACAGAAGATCTTTCTTTCCTACAGTGGGCTGATTTGTATTGTGGAGACTGAAATATGATTCATATGTTAACTGTTAAATATGTTAAATTCAAGCAGGTACAGCGACAAATTGACATCTACTTTTTGAGAGATGCGTTAAGTGTAGTGGTGTTCATGATATACCCTGCCTTGTAATCTATGCAATATTGGAGATGGGCACTGGGAGCATAATGGTCCCTGACCTGGATAAGTGACTATTAGAAGTGAATGAGTGTCCACAATGACTGGACATCACATGTTGTCTGCTAGTCCAAAATATTCATAGGTATGATTTAGTCTTTTGGCTGCGGTTTGGGATTTTATTGTAAATAGAAATGAAGTACCTTGCCATATTAACATACTATACATTAAAATTAAGGATGAAGTTACCCTGTCAGCAACATAAGGTTTGTTATGCACCATTGTGCCTTTTTTTAACTGTGTTTGCTTACAGTTTGAGCATTCTGGTGTGATTAACAATAGAGTCAATAAAAATCAGTAATTATAATGTGTTATGCTTTCGTACTTCTATACTGTGAAAAAAAGCACAGTGTTGGGTGGGGGTCCCTTTGCTAACTGAGCATTTTGCTCAATGATGGATGGAGTGGTGGGAGAGGGAGGTGAAGGGAAAAATTGGAGGTGCTTTAAAGAAAGGCAAAAGTTGCATTTTGCTGAAGGAATATGGGGAGACAAGATTTTAGTTTTTTTTAATTACATATGATGAGTCATACTTTATATGACCAACAAGAAGGGGAGTCTAAAAATTACATTTTGACAGTAAGAGTTAAAAGATATTCAATAAGATGGCATTTGAAAATATTTTCAGACACCAGTCTTCAAAGAAAATCCCTTAAATTATAAGGGACAGATTGGGAGCCTTCTCCAAAAAAAAAAAGCATATATATGACTACACTTGCAGAAACAGAAGTTACAACACAAAAGCAAAACTGGTAAATGCCAAGAATAGATCATCCCATTTGAAGAAAAAGTACCTAAAAGAACTGTCCATGATCCAAGGCATACATACCACTTGATCTCTGAAATGTGATAGTTACCACTAGAACCGGCTTGCTTACAATCACTGAAAAAGTTATTACAGATGAAAGCAACAGTGTAAGTTCTTTAGTCACAGAAAATGTTGACAGCTCAGATATGACCAAAAGCCTTAAAACTTGTTGTTCATTGGTTCAGGCAACAGTATGTAACAGCGCTAAGAATGGAATATTTTTAACTGGCCAGGTTAAACTCCTGATATTTTCCAAGAACTTGGCATAAGAAGAAGACTAAAATAAGAATGTGGAGTAAAGTAAAGGTCTGGGAGACCGTCATCTCAGATGATAAGCAGTGTCTGGTAATGTCTATCCATTGTGCACTCCAGGATGTCATTACATGGGTAGGGTATGTAAATAAGAATTAAAGATAACAACCTTATTTACTAAATGTTGGTCCGTCAAAAAACCCTTGGTGCCCTACAGTGGAATGAACTCATGCAATAATGTTTTAAGAATAATGTTTTAATTTCAAAAAATGTATAAACTCAAAAATAAATGGATTTGACATTTTTTGGGTCCAATTACTTACACTGTTAATTATTGCCAGTGTTTCACAATATTTAACACAATTTCTTTTCACAGGTAAAAAATAGTGAAATAGGTTTATACTTGTGGTATAGTGGTTTGTGCTTTTACCATAGATGATAGCTGGACTAACTGATTGTTCCAGGGTATGTTTGAAGTACAGGAGATTACAGCCACTTCACGCTTATTCTGTGGTCCATGTGATTGTGAAGTAACAGTGCACAGTTTCTAGTTTACTGTTATTGTTAATGATATGGTCAACTAAATTACTGTGAAACTAATCCAACTAGCTAGAAGCCAGTAATTTACTGTAATTTAACATATTCATATAAAATATATATAAAATATAGTGCCTGTGTGGATATTTTTTAAGGATGTGTTTTAAAGATGTCTGAATTGTGTGTGTGTGTGTTTTATTGCAGGGCTCTGCACATTGCTGTGGTTCAGGAGAAGGAGGCAGTAGTTCGCAGGCTGATCCACGTTTTATGCCGGGCTTGCAAAGACATCGACTTATATAATAACCTAAGACAGGTGGGACACACACACATCTCTCTCTCTCACACACACACACACACACACTTGTTTTTATACATATTTCACTTGAAATATTCTGTTGTAACTCCCTTTAGCATGAAGCAATTTGAACCAAAAAATACATATCTTGACGAATGTGATCGATTGCATTACATGCGATGCTTGAAGTCATCCCCATTTTCCAAACATGGGAACAAGTCACTAAGTTGCAAGTAACAAGTAAGTCTCAAGTCTTGACAATCAAGTCCCGAGTCAAGTCCAAAGTCAATACAAATGAGTCTCGAGTCAAATCCCAAGTCAATATTGGTTCTCTGGCACAATGGTTAACGCGACTGGCTGCGGAGCCAGACATTTTAGGTTCGACTCCTGTTAAGTCCGATGTGGAACATGACAAAAAACCATATCTTGTTGGGGCAGTCATGGGTTGGAGGTTAGGGAACTGGCCCTGTGACCAGAAGGTTGCCGGTTCGATCCCCAGTGCTGATAGTCCATATCCTTGACCTTGTCAATTGCTCCCCAGGCGCCATGGATAGGGCTGCCCAACCAGGCAAATGTGCTTACTGTCCCCTAGTGTGTATGTGGTGTTTCACGTCATGGATGGGTTAAATGTGGAGGTGAAATTTCCCTGTTTGTAGGATTTAAAAATTATCACTTAATACAAGGAAGTCTTGAGTCAAGTCCCAAGTCTTAAACTTTGAGTCCTAGTCAAGTCACCAGATGTAACGTCATTTCAGTATTTAACACAATTGATGGAGCTGATTAGTAGTATATTAAACTGATATTAATCATCAACATTTTTAAAGTTTGTATTTATTATAACAAAAATAACTTACATATGAAATTAGATAATTTCACTGTTTTCCCTTTTCCCAACACACCTGACCTAACTAATCACCTCATTACCAGCCCATTACTGAGTTAAAATAGGTGTTGAATCTACATCTACAGGAATTTTTCATGACATCACATTCTAAACCCATAAGCATTAATATGCAGTTGGTTGGGACACCTACAGGAGTTTTTATCACATCCCATTCTAAACCCATATGCATTAATATGAAGCTGCCCCCCTTTGCAGCTACACTATATAGAAAAAAGTATTGGGACACCTACAGGAGCTTGTATGATGTCGCATTCTAAACCCATAAGCATTAATATATGGACCTGGTCTTTGCAGTTCTAACAGCATGTGTGAACTCTGCAGTAGCTCTGCATGTATTGATCAGCAGAGTGTTTGCCACTTTTCTGCACTACTTGAACATTTCGTGGCTGAGATGCTGGTTTCTAAATGCTTTAATTCTTCAGTAAAATCACTCACAGTGAGGGATGAACAGAGGGAGAGAGCTTTGTTCACATTAGCTATTGTTTATCATTATGTCACTAAGTTTGCTAGCTTGTTAGACAGCCAGCTAGCTAACTGCTATATGTGAAATATAGGTTATATAGTAGAGACTTACTGTTGTTTGTGCAGCCTCAAATGTCAAACAAAGTTTGAAGTGGTTGCATCTCCGTCTGTGATCTTGACTCCACATGTCTTGCATGTCGCAGTTCTTTTTTATTTACTACAGCATAATCTTTGTTGATGAACAGGATTAATTGGGAGCGTGTTGCTTGTCTTCTCTGCACAAATTCAATATTGGAGCCCCCCCAAAGCTTCCCGTAATTGGCTGCAGAACTTCAGTTGTGGCTAGGTTACGGATAAACTGAGCTGAGCAGCTCAGCTCCCCAGCATTACAGCACCATTTAATACAAAGTGATCCAGTTAGTTATGTGATTCAGTTTTGCGACTCAAAGTCATCAGTTTAGTGACTCGAGTTGGACTCAAGTGACTCTAGTCCACATGTATGACATTTTCTGCCAGATACATTTCGACGCGGCGCTCCATATTCCTGAACGTATCCGCAAGCGTTACAGAGGTTAAACATCGCATTGGCTGTCTGACGACTGCCTCATCACTCTGACTCAGGGGCATGCCAGCTTGTTCAAAGCTCCGTATACTGAGGAGCACATTGCATGTTGATTTGTTCAGATTGCTTTGTCCAACAGAGAGTTATTACAGGATATTTTGGCCCTCTTTCGAGTGAATCTCCCTGTACAATATCAGAACACAAAGCAAAGTCATAAGTGTGATTAAACTACAAATTATGCTTTAATATATATATATATATGTGTGTGTGTATATATTATAAGTCTAACCTGAACCTCAGTAATGGTTTTGCCTTTTCAGTGTGTATAATACATGTAGCTTCTACTTCTTTTTTGTCTTGAAAATGCACACAAAAACACACATGGTGTATGACGTGAGTAGAAAATCTAACAGCTCAGAAAAAAAAGATACTGAACTATACTTTTCTGTACCCGCAAGGGCACTTCAGTACCTTTAGTTAAACAAAAAAAAACAGTTAAAACAATTTAATCATAATTGCAATTCTGTGCCAGGTTTTTTTGTTTGTTTGTTTCAGTTTTTTTGTTTTCTTTTTTTTTTAAGTTTCATTAACTTCTTTTTGAAACACACACGCATATAAATGCATACATATATTCAGTGGGGTCCAAAGGTCTGAGACCACTAGTGAAAATGCTTCTATTTTGTGTGAACAGTAGAATCTTTGACAATTAACATGAAATTCATAATTTCTTAGTGTTTGTCCCCCTTTTGCTTTAATGACAGCTTGCACACAAGCTGGCACAGACTCTAAAAACTAATAGTGACAAAAGCCTCTGAACACTGGATCAAATCCACCTTAGAGGCGTCTGAACACAAGCTTCTTGTTGTATAGGTAGATAGACAGACAGAGAGCTAGATATACAGACAGACAGACATCATGAGCATTACACATTTATTTGCCTAAAACATTTGTGTTGGCTACTCAGTAATATAAAATCAGCAGTGCTGGTGTTGTAGAGGGTGTAGGGGCTGTACTTTTAACCTGGAAAAGTGAATCTAGTGTACATTTCAAACTCATTCATGTGCTATGTGGACCATTACTGTTAAGGGGACATTTACATTGCTTGTACCTTGGGGGTCAAAATGTATCCATACAGTGCCATCTTTGTGTGTGTTTATATGTGTGTTTTAAGGAAAGCCTGATAAAGACCACTGTAGCTGAAAACATGAGCATGCAAAAGAGGAAGCATTTTCTTTCCTGGTAATGTGTCATTCCAGACCGACTGCAGTCTCATTTTAGTGGTTATGTGAGCACCTACAGTAAGGAGCTCATATCCACTACACCACAACACCAAACACACTGCACACACACTTCTGCTCTCCCTCGGAACTGTCTTTTCTCTTTCCCACAATGCACTATGCTTACGGCTCACCCCCTGCGGAGTGTCCCCAAGCTTTCACATTCTGTTCTCCTCTCTCTCCTCTTTCTGTTCTCCTCTCTCTCTCGCTCTCTCTCTCGCTCTCTCTCTCTCTCTCTCTCTCTCTCTCTCTCTCTCTCTCTCTCTCTCTCTCTCTCTCTCTCTCGCTCTCTCTCTCTCTCTCTCTCCCTCTGTCTTTAAAGCACCACTGTTCTCACCCGTTCTCATCATCAGCAATAGCCGCTTCATGTCTAACCAAACCTCAGAAATCACCTCACATCATGTTGAGGTTTCACTCAACACACACATCGCAAGCCAGTTACCAGAAGCTGCGTCTGAACCGTGCCTGATCTGACTGCTATTTTTTTTTGTTTGTTTGACGATTCATTTAGCTTTGAGTTATATCCTGTCTTCATTCACTTCACTTCCCTAGAACTGAAGCACCATACAGTCCATACATGATTGTGTGTGTTTGTGTATGTGCATGCATGCATGTACCAGTTAGTCTTTGATTGAAAGAACAAGATGAACCAAGTGCAAATATTACTATGGCCTAGCAGATTGTTATTGTTACAAGTTTGTATAGGGCCTGTATGATGGAAAAACAAAATTTCCTTACTTTGTTTAAATAAAATAAAAATTTCCAATATTGCATTCATTACCCAGTGCATACAATTTGTATATGAAAACAAAACTGCAAAAACAGCCTGTTTTTATAATGTCATACATCCTCCTATTCAGCATAAAGCAGTTTAGCCTCACCCATTTGTGTTGAAGTTATATGGAGTGTTTCAGCCTGCACTGTTTTATGAGTTTGCAATTTACAGAGTCACAGTACAGGCCAATCAGAGTAAAGGTCATTTGTATATAAGTCTTAAGGGTACAGTAACAGAAGGGATTCTAAAGGATGGAAATAGTTTGTAAAATGTTCAAAATGTTCATGTAAAACGTGAATAATGACTGTAAACCACATATACAAGTGGACTTCAGGAAAAAAAAAACATACAATACAAAAACAATGGAGGATATGGATTATTTTGTATTATTTTGAACCATTTCCATTGTTCCATTTTTCACAAAATATTCACAAGATGAAAATAAAGAGGGGGGAAACATTTTTTAAGGTTTAAAAAAATAACAAAAACCAGAAGAAATGACGTAACAAGGTTGTGACAATCATGTTTATTTCCCCAGAACACCTGGTTTAGCTAATCAATATTAAATGAAAGAGAATTCTTTACTGTCAGTGCAAACCAGAGGTCTGATTTTAACATCTCTAGAAGTTTACAAAAAAACAAAAGTTATTACATAAATTGATTATTAATATGTTGGTTGATGCCTGAGACATTACTTTATAATAGTTATATCATTTTTGACGTAACATGCATGTTAAACTCTGTTTCCATCCAAATCATGGCAGAGAGATACATGCAGGGCCTTGTAAGATAAAACTTTTTTTTTTTACAGATTTACCTTTATTTTACCATCATCAGTATTGCATATGAAACTCAGAAGGCAAGTATTCACAGGTGGCTTTAGATAGTACATATACTGTATTTACATTGTAGACATCACGACTCCTAGTTCCTCTCAGGACCACTGTAAAGACATTTGGGTCATTTTTCTACAATGCACCTTTTTCACATCTAACCACTCTGAATGACTTTGTTTACGTCACACAGGCTGAAGTATGCAGAATTTTTGAAAAATCAGTGGATGGAATTCCCCTTTCGATAAATGTTCTATTTTAAAAAAACTTGGTAACACTTTCTATGAATGTCATGTTTGTAAGCATCTATAAACAGATTTATAGCATGGTTATAAATATTTATAAAAATAAATTACACTGAATTACACTTAATAGCCACGTTTATTATACATTATGAATTGTTAATATAATGCATTATAAGTAGTGTTAATAACATATTATACTGTCAGTGCCAATGAAGTCAGTCCCAGCTTATAGAGTGTAAAGTAAAGATTTTCAGTATTTTATTTCTCAGCACTGGTGCTGTTAGAGCTGCATCTTTGGGGTTTCAGTCCTGAATATTCAGATGATCCAAACTGACTGTCCATCCTAGAATTACTGCTACAGTGTGCTTTTCTTACCCAGAACTCTCACTTTAAATGTTACATTACATTAAAGCAAACCAAATATCCATCAGCCCCTCCACTGAACCCCCTCTAACATCACACTGAGCGTGAAGTCACTGTGGAGTGAAGGCCTGGTGAGAGAGAGGCAAGATAGTGTCACTGGTTCTAACATCAAGCACTAGAAACCTTCACTCTTTAACACTACACTACAGTACAGTAATGCTCATTTCTGCTGTTGTGCTATTGGATATGCAGTGTTAAGTTAGTGCCAGGCTAACGGTGGTGTACATTGACTTTCCCACGTTGGGCAAAACACTGATGGCTAAACTCTGACATCTGAAACCTGAAATGTGCTTTATTGTGTATATTTTAGTGTTTCAGTAAGTTCTTCAGTAAATACCTCAACTTGAAGCCTCACTATTAACACTGGAGGAGGCTTTACTACAGTACACTTCACTTAGCAGACAAATCCAACTTATGAGCTCTGATAATTTGTTATGAACAGTACTTATAATGCATTATGTTAACAATTCATAGTGCATAATATTCATGATTATAATGTGCAATCCTTTTTTTATAAATATTTTTAACTGCATTTATGATGCCTTGTGAATGCATTATAACATGTTATGAATGTGTTTATAGATTCTTACAAACCTGACATTCATAGAAAGTGTTACCAAAAACTTTATATACTTAATGCATTTAACATTTAAAATTTGCATTGTACAGTAAGACTCCCGGTCTAGATCACTGAGTACAAGTAATTGCTGGGGCCAGTATAAAGCTGCACATATGTTGGTGTCTTCTCAGCTGACTGGTGGATTTAAGAAAGTGTTACTACTGCTAGCATTGTCTCTGTATTACTGTGCTACTCTTCCTTCTTTTACACCATCTTACGCCCACAGTTCTATTGTGACCACCGCTCACACTGACATTTAGAAAACTGCCTGTGTTTACTGGGTGCTGATTTTAGGAATACAACTACCACAGCTTCATCAAGAGAACTACAGCTTTACTTGAAAATCTCTGTTGTATTGGGAGTTGATGCTTTTTGTGTGTGAGATTATAAGGTAAGTGCTGGCCGGTTGCACTCTGAGTGCATGTGTTCTTTCTGTGCTTTTCTGGTTTGTTTCTCTGCAGTTATTGTTTTGTTTGCTGTGTTCACACTAGTGTTGTTAATGTGGGCTGCATCAGTGTGCAAGCATTGTGAGCGTATGTTGTAAGTGGTGCTCTGTTAAAGCAGCTGCCGGGTGTGCGTGTGAGTGTGTGTGTGTGTATGTGTGTACGAACTTAAGTATCCTCATTCCGAGAAGTCACATGATGCCCCTTGCATTCTGGGCTGTTTCTCAACATACCTTCTGTTGTGGTTCAGGGTAGAAGTTGGGACTTTCCCTTTTCTCTCGCTCTTTCTCTCTTGCTCACTCGCACTCTGTCCCTTACTGGACCTTGATACTTCTTTATTGACTTTTTTGACATCTCTATTGTTTATTTTCTTTTTTAACACTAACTGACCGACAGGTCAACTTGCCGTGAGGAGACAATGTATTGTTGCCATACCAAAAAAAACTCACAAACAACAACAACAAGAAAAAATATGTGTCTCCAAAATGGTAATTTTACAGGAGAAGCCAAAAGCATTTAATGTTAGTAGATTTTATTAAGTAATTTTTGAACATTTGCATTGTTCCATTCTTCATTACATTTTCACTCAGTCTGAAGTTGCTGTTTTTAAATTCAGTACAAAAAATAAAAATTGACCAAAAAATGGAGATAGACCTGTTTTTCTGGACAGCGGTGACATGCATATTCAAATGAATGCCAGGACAGACATAATTGCATAACTGTTGAATTCAGGTAGGCCATCTGTTTATTCTGGTTATGACCGGTTTTCTTTGTTGTCATTGGTTCTATGTTCAGTATTTCTGTAAATGGTAAAAATATGTATTCTTTTAGTACATTTTTCTCTAAATAGTAATTGAGTCATTTGTTACATTTTCTCTCTTTCCAAGCAGGAATGTGATTATAAAAAGTACTCTGCAGGGGAGAGGAAAGGGATTTTCCCTCCATAATCCCACTCTTCCTTGTGTCTCCCTCCCCTCCTCCCACCACACTATCACTTCCTGGCTCTTCCTCTCCCACTCTCACTTGCCCTCTGTCTACCCTTCCTTTTTCTCCCCTTCTTTACACTCTTTATGTCCTTATCTTGGTTTTAAAGCGTTAGTGTTTGCCTTTTGGGCCAGTTCCTTCAGCTTCGATTGGCGCTGGTAGATAGTCAGGAGTCACAGAAGACGTGCACGTTTACATTTGAAAAGCTTCCTAATAAAGAAAGGCTCTGTATCAGAACAGAGCTTCTTTTATTTGTGATCTGTTATGACTTTGATCTGCTGAGCTGTATATATTTCATTGTTTATAAAATCATGGGGAAATGCATGCATATGTTCTTGCACATATGCAGAACAGAGCAGATGTGTGATGAGTCAGACAGGATTCAGGGAAATTGGAGCTTTTTCACAGGAAGGGAGCGCCACAGGCATTGTGACACTGGAGGAATTTCTCTGCACTCTGCTTTTGTATCTCTGTACTTTTTACCCTTGGCTCTTACTGGAACATTGGCTCCTCCTCTTTCCTTTGTACAGTGTGCCAGTCCAGTGCCACCTTTACCTGCCAGCACTGAAATGAAAATGTTTTTGTATCATTATAAATCATCAAGATTTATTACTCCTACCACTTTAGGTTAATGTTGGTTCAGAATGCTTTCTTTTTCATTCTTCATTGCCCTGAACTTTATACATAATACACTTCTGTTCCACTTTGTTAGTCTCATTCAGAGCCCCAGTATGATTAGACTTGCACCTTGAGATGGTGAAGCAAATTAGCATGCATCTATTGAGCCTTCATATTATGCTTAAATAAAAACTAACCTGCCAACACAAAATATGTATGTTAATAAATTAGGTTATAAGTGTAAGGCTGCTTATGTGCATTTCAGGTCATGCTTTAGTGAATGCCTGTATATGTGCACGTTTCTGTACTTTGTACTTTAACAGACAGGTTTGTGTGCAAGTTCATATACATGTGTTATGTGGTTATGTGTGTATTTGTGCAGTAAACAGAGAGTACCTGGTGTGTTTTTAAAGTCTTATCTGGTTGTCACTTTTCTGTGGCATTGACCTTTAACCTGTTTAACAGGTTCTAACTGAAAGCTTGCAGTGATGGGAATACAGCAGGATGTGATTCATATTTACAACCCAATAACCCTACACAGCCAAACAAACCTGAGCATGTTAATGTGCCTTTTTATGGTGGTTTAGTGTCATCAATGTGGATTTTAACTTACTGTGGAAAATTAAACCTGTTTAGTTACATGCTTATTTATTTATTTAATGTATATGTTTTCAGTGCCACAATCTCTATCTTCTGTCATACTTTAATCTTTTGAAAAAAAAATTAAAATTAAATAATAATAATAATAATAATAATAATATTGTTAAAGGGTTTACAATAGTTGAGGACACAAACATACAACAAGGGGAATTCCAAATTCAGTGGTAGAGATGTAAACAAAGTCTTGATTTTATGTCAATTGCTGCATAGAGGAACATACTGACTCAGATTTTTTTTCTTACAGTGGTACTGATAGTAACCATGGGTGGCAATGTCTATAGCGTAGATATAGCCATTTTATTTACTATCCAAAAGAGCCAGAGTCTACGTGTCTCCTGAGTTTTAATACGTAATGTTTACAACGACAAAATAGAGGTACATCTGAAACAAATATGTTTTCTTTCTAGCACATTACATTTTACTCTACACTTTAAAAAGTGGTTAGTTTCAGTAACTGCTAAACAGGTTATAGCATTTACTATATAAGATGTATTAAAGTTAATAACTGATCAACCCCCAATAATTTGTCAGGCTTATTACATTCTGAAGCTTTTATATTTAGTAATTACATGAACAGTGCAAACTGACTGAGTTATGGGACTGGGAAATGGAACCTGGACCTGCCAGCAGCTCACGTTTGCAATTTAAGGGGTTAATTGATTAGGGATTAATAAAATAAATTAATCAGCTATGATAAAATAAAATGTTCCCTTTTCTATCTCTTGTCCTTAGACTCCTCTACATTTGGCTGTAATCACTCACCAACCTGCTGTGGTGGAGGCTCTCCTGCAGGGTGGAGCTGACCCTGGAGCACTGGACCGTAATGGACAGAACGCACTGCATCTTTGTTGTGAACACAGTCAGGACAGGTGCCTGTCTGTAATTCTGGCTCACCTTGCCCACTCCCCATGCTGCCCCTCTGCCTTCCTGGACAGCAGGAACTATGAGGGTGAGTATGCAGCTTAACTGAATCAGAAAAAAGCATCAAAACAAAGCTATATATGTGATTTGTTTAAGTACAGTGAAACATAATTTAGCCTGACACGTTGTTTTCATGCTATATTGTAAAATAGATGTTAATTTTCCGCTAGGCTTACTATTCCATTATAACTCATAAGTATTATCGTTTGCTATACATTATCCTGAATTATTCTGTAACTACTATGAAACTAATGTAGGTTATGAGAGTGGAGAATTGACATGTGGACCAACACACTTAAGAGTTTAATGGGTTCAACCTTATAGTATTGAAGATCTTTTGCCATCTCTTTAATGGTGAGGAGTGTGATCTGTGATCTAATGTTTTTAGAGAAGACTGATCTAGGTAGAAATGCAATCTAGTTCAAAAGAAGTACTTGTGTATGTGTTTATGTGTGTGTGCAGATGCATGTGCTTGTAAAGGGTAGGTGGGCCCGTTTCACACTCAGCTCATGTGCTTAACCATGACTGTGTGAATAGTGTGAGCCAGTAACATGGCCTGCAGCATGTTCTGTTTTGCAATGCATCCAGTGGCCTATGGAAATGTCAGTAACACATAAGGCTAAAGGACACCTACATATCATGATAACTGATATAAACCTACATAAACATTTGTAAAATGTTTGTAAAATTTGTAAAATTGTAAACAAGGCTTATTATAAGCATCATTTGTCATAAACATTGTTTGACATAAGGCTGTTATGACACTTTTTTGGGGTAAAATAGCAAAGTATTGTACAACAGCTGACTTTGTAGCTTGCTCTGTGACATAGTGTAAAAGTTATAAATGGTAAAATGAGATTCATTTTGTCTAAGGACCGCAGAAGACGTTTGCCAGTCTGATCAGGCAAGCTCTGTCATATTCTCAGTATGTTGTGTCAGTGTAAAACACACTGAACTACAAAGTCTGCCATTTCACACCAGAAAGTGTCCATGCATTTATTTATTTATGCATTTATTTATTTATGCTTTGGATGTCAGTATTGTATATATTTAATGTTGTGCTGGGTGAGAAATGGTCAGGCAGGGTATTTCCTGTTGAGTGACATACCATAGTCATCTTAATTTTCCTACCTCAAGGTACAGAAAGCCCCTAGAAACACAGAGAGGGTCTGAACAGCTGAGCCATGTGGGTGAACATATGTAGGTGTGGTTGTGTGTGTGTATTTGTTTTACTCAGGAAAGCAAGTTCAAGCTTGATTGAGTGGGTTATTAGATTTGAGTGTTTTACCAGATTTTTTCCCTTTCAAAAAGCTTGTGCCTAGTTGTAACAGCCTACTTATAGTATTTATAATATATTATGCTTATTTACAATACATTCTACTGAATTTCAGGCTTGACCCCTCTCCACCTTGCTGTTCAAGAAGGAAATAAAAAGCTGGCCAAAATGTTACTGGACAGTGGCGCTGACATCAATGCAGTGGTTAGTGAAGCCCATCTTATCTGTATCCCCACACAAAAATCTATGTTGCCCTCCAGTGCGGTAATTGTGGTGCTGTGGTAACTGCAATTTGTAGGAATGGTTTCAAGATATGTGAGTTATGAGACATTTTTTGTTGCAACAGTATTGTTATCTAAGTGCCAGGCTGCCCAATGCACAAACCATGTACTGTATCATTGTCATTTCCCAAAAAAAAGAAAATTATTTTTGTTTGATCTGTTTCCCGTTCCTCCATGCACAGGACATTAAGAGTGGCCGCAGTCCTCTGATACATGCTGTGGAGAACAACTGTATGGAGATGGTCAACTTTCTCATTGAGGTATGGTCATATTTATGCCTCTGTTTTCCATGGTGTTTTGGTGGGTGTGTGTTCTTGTGATTTCAGTTGAATTTCAGTCAACATCCTATGACTCAAGCCTTCTACCACAATTTAGCTGAAGTTACAGTCAAAGTGTCTTCCTTTTTTATTTGGATCATATAAGATGTGGAAGGTTAAGATCTCAGATGGAGATATTTTTTTTGAATACATCACTGTAGGAACAAAATAATGCATCTCCAAAATGATTCATTAATTTCTAATGTAAATTAATGCAATGTGATTTTATTCCATTTAATATATGACTATTTTTACTGGTCTATATGCCTAAAATGTAAATGTAACTGGTGTTTTCAAATTATATAAAACACATAAAAAGAGGGAAAAAATGATTGATGAGGTTTTATTTTGACAGTGAAAATATATTGTATGTTGCATTTTTCCTTTTGGTTTCTTCATTGTGGCAACAAGTTACAAATTACAAGTACAGCAACATTTGACTGCAGTACTACTTCAAATTACGTTTAAATGAATTTAAGTTCATCTGTATTTTAAATCTTTGAAGTGCTGTTTATCTCTGTATAGGCAGCCTATATCTACAGCTTTTAACAACAGAACATTTCCTCTTTCCCCTTCTCAGAATGGCTGTAATGTGAATGCACAGTCATACAGTGGTAACACAGCACTCCACAGTGCCTGTGGCCGTGGTGAGGTAGAGGCTGTCAGAGTACTTCTGAAGAATGGTGCTGACAGCAGTTTAAAGAACTACCACAATGACACTGCTGTCATGGTGGCCAAAAACAAGAAGGTAAGAAAGTGAGGCTGGATTACAATGAAAAGAAGACCTTCACAAGAAAGGTTATACATCTTTAATGTTAGAGCCTTCTGACGAAGAATATGACATGTAAATTACTTCACTTGCTTAATTTAGATTGCTTCTGCTTTCTTTTATCAGTACCTACTTTTCTAATGAAAACTGAAGAAAGTAAACCACAGAAATGTATTTTCCATCAGCTAAGTAGGATGGAAATACTGCCCATTAGTGGTGAATACCAGCTGTTACAAGCATGTTGGTCCATGTAGTTTGGTATTTTTTTGTATAATTCTTCTACAAAATACAATTAACACAAACTAGATCATTTTAGTGTTTTTTGTGTTTGTTTTTGTTTTATTTTTTTTTGGTTAACTTCAGATTTTTTTGATCAGGTTTCTGATGTGCTGCGTGGGAAGACTACTCGGGGCCACACTCTGAAAACTCAGCACAGTTTTAACGGTAAGATGTATGCTTATACTCATGTTTACATGTGCTTATTTATAAAGCTTCAAATCACACAGTTAAAGACATAATATAATGTCATTGGGAATAGGAACCGAAATTGTACCACCATTCATTTCTCTTTTACTCAAAAACCATTTCCAGAACTGTGATATCACTACCTACTTCATTTACTTATGTTGATAGTTCCTCTATCAGTCAGACACAGCCCTTCCACAAACAACTCTGATTCCTATTTCAAACATGTACCCTACAGAAAAGACACGAGTCATATGTAGATAGAGTAGCCCTGACACAATCAGCTGGTCGTTCTGACTACAATGCATACTCTAGTAGCCCTTAGTAGTCTCTCAGAGGCTTACATCATGAGCCTTCCCACTTGAGTCCCATATATACTATTCTCTAGGGCTGCAGAGTAACAGCTAAAATGATAAATGCAATAACTTGATGCTGAAGTCATCAGTTCAGAAACAATGATTGCACAGTTAGAAAACCAGAATACATCCATTTCTTACACTATAAGCTTGCATTCTTTCAAATGTATAAATCTTTAAATCAAAATAAGTCTGGTCCTTAGTTACATTCATTGACAATATCTTAATCTTAAATACTAAATATAAACAAAATTAGACTTAAAAATAAATAAATAAACATGCCTCTACAATATGTGGCCAAATGGACAGTGTTTATACCTCCATACAAAAGCAATTAGACTACTCTCACAGATTTGTTTTGATAAAAACACAAGCCTGTCGACATATTATTGGACTTTAGATAATTAACAGTTATATTTATTGTCAGCCAACTAGCTATCTTTAGCTACCAATATGGTCAGTTACAGTTGTATACAACAGTTTGGGCGCTCCTGGTCAAGTTACATGTTTTGTTGATTATCATAGTATCATACAAATACACATCCTGTACACAGAACACACTTCTGCACATTTTAATGCACAATAATTGTTTATTTAGTGAATATAACATTAGCAAAAAATGAACAATAAACAATACAATTAATTTGACTGAATTTTGCATATGACTATGTTCAACTGAAGAAGCTAAAAAATATTGTCCTGATTAAAATGCAGTTAATTTTGCAGTATTGCCATATCTATAAGCTGTATACATCAGGTGGGAAAGATGGCAAGAGCCTCTCATGATTCTCATCAGCCATCGGTTCGTCAAACATAGCCACCCTCCCTCACGCCCAGTCGTTCTTTTCAACTTTTTTTGGGAACAATTGATTTATTGTATTTTGTCATATATGTTGGCATGTATGCTTTTCATAAAATCACAGAACATTCCCACTCCCATCCCCACTTCCCCCGTGTTGGTAGATTACAGGATTTACATTTAATACAGTCCATAGAATATATAAGTACATAGCTTCATAAAAACAAAAGAACAAAAATACACAAATATACTTGAAGGTTAGTAAATATTTTGAGCTGAACATTTCTGCTGTGAAGTAATCAAACATTTGACGCTTTCCCATGCAGGTGCTCCATCTCCAAACAGTTTGAGCCATTCTCCACTGGCCACTCCCAACCTTCACCGAAGTGCCTCTGTCTCTCCTTTAGCTTCACGTATACACTCACCACACAGTCAGTCTGGTGAAAGCATATCAGGAAACCAGTCACCAACAGAAACTCAGGAAAAAGATGACTTACAAAGGAGACTAAGGACATTTCACGATGTGGCAGCAGATAACAGAGCAGACTATGGGATGTCTGTTCATTCTTTTCCCTATTTCCCCACACCTCGCTATGACACCCTTATGCCTTCTGTTAATGTTCTGTCAGGTCATACTGCTTACTATCCAACTGCTTTGCAAAGACATCCTTATCCCACTGACACACAATTCATCCTCTTACCAGCTAGTCTTGGAAGAAGTGAGCCACTTGTTTCTCACAGCCTACCCCCAACATCCATTGTCACACAGTCACGGCCCTCCAGTCATAACAGCGACCAATCAGATGCGTCTAATATGAGTGTGAGCAGTGAGGGAAAAGGCATAAGCTGATTATGACCAACTATAACCTTCTGCTTTGGTGGATAAGGAGTGTGAGTAGATGTGGCAGGCCCATCTTACAAGATATTTTTTATTCACTGTAGCCTGTAATTTATGGTTTATAAATGTTTGTATTTCGAAAACATTGTTAGTCGTTGTTAACATTGAGAGAAGAAAAGTAGTTTCATCTGAAAGTCCATTGTGTATAATCATACATCAATCATACCATAACAATAAGCACTGACTGTTCATATATTTATTAAAGTTACAGCTGTGAAGGTGCATCATTTATGAAATGATGTGATTATGATATGAATTCTCACTGATTCTAGGTTCACTGAAAATTTATGCTTTTTCAGTAATTTGTGTGGAAAGTCCCTCCATAACAGTTACTGATTGTGAAATAGCTTTTTGTGCATGTAGTTATGAACTCTGAAATGAATATGTAAATATAGAAACGTCAATTACTGAGATGGAAAATAAATTTTTTTCCAGATTTTCACCTGTTTTTCTGTCTCTTTGTTGTTGTATTGATCTTGTGTTTCTTGTTAAGCTCTTATTTTTGCTGCTTTGTTTTTTTTTTCTCTGCTGTTGTAAGTCATATATTTACTGCTTACAGGTTACTTAAATCACAAACCTATCTTTTATAGTTTTGGATTTCTAAATTCATTTACAGGTTTGTAGCATATTACCAAAATCTATCTATCCATCTAAATTACTGGAATTTCCCACTAGAATGACTATAGAATCTCTGCAGCCACTATCTGCTCATTTTTGTATAGTCCTTTACAGTATGTTATGTTGTAGTGTATCAGTCCTACAAGGGAAATTTGTCATTTTGCTGCCTCGCTATGCCCAGTCCTGTGATTTGAACCTGTGACTTTTCAGTTGCTGACTCACCCCTCCTACCACAGGTATCCCAATGACCACTTTACATCCAGTTCGTAGTGGAAGACTCCTCCTTAGTTTGGTTGCTATCCTGTAAATGCATGTATGTAAAACGTCATTTTCATCTTCACATTTACTCAGAATACAAGGCCATACTACACTGTCATCTTTGGTTGAAGGTAAACACAAACTTTTTGCAATAGGAGTCTTAATTACGTATCCAATTTATTATATAATTATAAATGAAAGCACTAATTTCATTGACAATCTGCTGCATTGGCTCATTGCACCTGGTTTGAGAACTACTGTAAAATACAGCTGAAGAACTCAGAGGGGCAAAAGTTTCAGAATGACTGGAAATTAAAGTAAATCAGTAACTAAATTAACAGTGATCTGTTTTTGTGCTCTACATTTCTGTAGACTTTTTGGAAACTAACCCATCAGGAAATTACTCTAAAAAGTCCAGCAAGATTTCCTTTTAGGTTTTACATCACTTTATCTGTTCAGTTTCTAGGACAGTTTGCAACATTTAAGAAGACAATTGTGAAAGAGAGCTGACAGACGGATGCCCAAATAGTGAGTCAGAGAGAACCAACCATGTTAAATGAGTTTCCCCACAAATTATTAAGCAATGCTCATCATTAAATGATAAAGCTAGTGCAGTTCTTTACACCATATGCAGATCATTATGCTGTGAAACATTTGGGAAGTCCTGAAGTTGATAAATACACTTACCAAAAGTCTAAAGTGACCACAGAACTCATTTAAATTTCTCTGACTCAGTCACACACAAAGCTGCGCTAAGCTCTTTAGAAAGCTGATTTATCATAGTCTTCAGCCAGAGCCAAGTTAAAATCATACAGGAAAACAAACAGGTGTGAACGGTCTGCTTATCGAAATATTTCAGCTGGAAGCTGCGCTGATGACCAAGGGTAGGCACATTGTTGTAACGGCTGCGTTTTCGAGGCTTGTCATACAACCTGCTTTAACATTAAAGCGTTTGATTCTTTTGTCCAGTAGATGGCGCTGCTTGTTACTTTGTAATATACTTTATTCAGATCTCTCAACTGAGAATTTAGGCCTCAAAGTAGGTATTAAAACTCGTTGTCACGAGCTATTGTTATGATACATGCAAGCTTTTTCAGCAAATGTTGCATTTTCAGTTGAAAAATCCTTTTCACCCTTACAAGTACTCATAAATAAACATAAATCTCTTCCTCTAGGTTACAATGATGTGTCCAGTCTCAGGAGTATGCCTAGGCAATATTCACTTTACATTGCTTTGCTTCGTTCTGAATGGTACTATCTTCAAATTTTGCTGCATTTTGCTGCTGTCCATCAGGAAAGTACTCCGGACAGACTGAGAGGCACGTGCAGTTCAGTGTACTAGCCAGAGAATGGAACTCATCCTCAGCGAAGAGACACCGAGGCGAGTTACACAGTTCCCTAGAGAGAACAACCCGCAGTCAACACCACTGTAGGAAGACCACAGACATTAGGCCAAGTGCAGCACAGACGGGGAACAGCTCTCCGCTCAAATCGACATGTGATCGTCACCATCCCTGCTCACCTGACACGCCTGACGGCTGGGAGGCAACAGCCATCCAAATCAAGTCTGTGTCCAGCAGGCAAGGTGACATGCGGGGGAGAAAATGACTATTTGTCATCCTGGAAAGGTCTGAGGTCTGGCTCTTGGCCATACACGATGACTTCAAGAAAGAAACGCTGGCTCTGAAGAAGAGACAAGTGAAGATGTGTGCAGCGGCCAGCAGCAGGGTTGGGGCAGAGAGTTGGGGCTCCCTGGCAGTGTGTCAGGGGAAACCGCCAGCGTTGGAGGAGCTGAATAGGCAGTGCCAGACCGGGTGGACGACATTGGAAGTAGTACGTGAGCTGTGGCATTGAAGGGGGTGAAGCTGAAACAGCAGCTGTGGGAACTTCTGTGGCATTACAGACACCTTGGATCAGCACACTGGCTCCACATGTGTGTGTTTGGATTCCAAGATATAGACTTTGAAAACAGGCCTCTTGTCAATGAACTTGCATTTGTGAATATAGAATTTCACAAGACGTCAATAAATTAATAATATGTTATTATAATAATGTGAATATGATTCATCTCTGACTTCCTCTGAGGTTTCAGTGGTCCAATCCTCTCACAAAGCTTCCTGGAGGTGTGCACATCTGGCTTTTCATGGAGCCAGGTGAAATCCAAACGTGATCCTTTCGCTAAAAACGCAGGATGATGCAAGGTGTCAACAGCCCCTCAACAGAATAGTCTTGACTTCTATGTTGCTAGGCAACCACTTGGAAGAAATGTTTATCATTAAAAAAAATCAAATTATTATTTAACATTGGTGTTTTATGTTTTGCCACAGTTCAACACACAGTTATTAGGATCCTTTACATTGTAATATCCACCCATTAAAAAGCCAAAACACTTTACAAACCATCATGGAAGCAACAGAACCACAATGGTCAAAGGGGTTTTTAATCAGGGATGGCTAAATGAAATCTCAAGTAAATCTACAACCCCACTTTTCCCCCATTAACCCTCCTATTGTCCTCAAATATAATAACAAATTTGGTCCTTGGGGTCAATCTGATAATAATATATAATATAAATATATATATTAACTCAAATGTATCAACTGCACCTGCAGGTGTGGTCATGTTAGGTCACACACACTGACAGACAAGTTTTAACAGCTAAAACAGCTTGGGGTCAAATTGACCCCTGAGGACGACCAATGCTTGCAATATGTGTTCAGCACATTGAAAAAATATCATCATGACAATTTTATGCTTTATCAGTTGTCCCCATCAAATTAGGAAAAGTCATGAAATATGAAGCAAAAGAAAAAAAGTCAATTACTATTACAATTACAATTACTTTGAATGATAAACATTGAATGGGGTCAAATTGACCCCAAGGACAATATGAGGGTTAATTTAATACAGCTGTGAGCTATTCTTTTATGGGGGCAGAAACCTTATGGGAAATTGTTCAGACTTCAAACTGTGATATTCAAATTAGAGTTTAAACTCGAGAAATAAACATCATCTGCTGGCATCGGGTCGGTAAACCGAAGCGCCTTTTCCGTTACTGTGCTGCAGCGGCTGCGTGTGAAGGGCTGCGCTGTCTTTCAGAGTTTGAAATCCTGCAGCCTGATTGGCTGTCGGAGTCACCGCGTCACCGATGTGTCGAACTTTTCGAAGCGCGGCCATATTTACTTACTAAATTCAGAGCGGAAGAGACAAAAGGACGGAGTTAAAAAGCTACAGCAACAAAGTGTTTCTCAAGAATTAAGAAAAGGCTTGTGTTTGTTGATTCAACGAAGACGACTTAAACCCTTCAAACTGTAAATTTGAAGGTAAGTTGCGCGCGTGACGTGCTGTAAAGTATGAGGAGTCGTCAACCTGCTGCACTGATCATTGTCTCCAGCTTGTTAGCTAGGTTAGCTAACTGGCTAAGTTGACCGAACTAACTAAAGTTAGTCAGCTAAGCTAACTAGCTAGCTACATATAGTGGCTATAACCTAATGCTTTGTGCTTTCTAATGTTAACTAAGTAGCTAGCTAGTTTATCATGCTTGTAGAAAATAATGCGATGTGTTTGGTGATGGATCATTAACGTTACATGGTGTGCAGTCTTAGTTTGACCGCCATGAAGTTGAGTTTATCGTAGCTAGCGTCAGCTGTAACCCCACAACTACATTGTCTGATAACAACAATTAAACGGGGCAAAACTTTTCTGACTAACGTTGTCTGTAACGGTTTTCGGTGGTGTGATGCTTTTTTTTAGCAATTTTAACAATAACATTAGCTTGGACTTTGTGAGGTCCGTGTCTCGACCTAGTGGTGTTGGATTAGCTAACCTAGCTAACGTTAGCTGGTTGTTTTGTTGATAGCCAGTGTAACACTACTGGTTTGATTTTTCTTCGGCTTTGTAAGCTTTATGGTTTTCAGTGACTGTGCTAAACAGTGTGGAAATGCGTGGTTTCAACCACATCCATAGCCCTATTACGCTGATATTGTTTGTGCACTGGATATGTTAGTTGTACTCGACTAAGGGTGAGATGCCAGTGCCCCTCGTTTGACCTGAGTGTTTGTCTGTTCATGTAGTGAAATAGGCAACTTTAAGCCTGCCAACACAGTAAAAGCACCTATTTATTTATTTATGTATTCCACAGTTCTGTTCTCACAGACTAGTCAGTCATGGCTGCCTTGTATTGTTGGGAGAGTTTCTTTTAAACTGTTGTCGTGTTAGCCCCTCTTCTTTCAAGAGGCATTTATGAGCTAAACAGGTACATTTGGAGTGGAGATATACAGAAAGACAATGTTCTAAGGGGTTTTTAAGCAGGGATGGGAAAATGAAATCTCAAGTGAATCTACAACCCAACTTTTACCCCATTAATTTAATAAGACAGAATGATTAATGAAACAGAAAGACAGTACATCTAATAGGTGAAATTTGACACTGGAGTCCATCTTTAAAGATCCATCTTTTCGTTGCGTCATTCAAATTCCTGAAGTTTTATCTCCAACTGTTCTGTTTTTTTCTGTTTGTCGTTTTTTTTGTTTTTTTTTTTGCTAACCCTTATTGATGATTATTATTATTATTATTATTATTATTGTTTGAATATTAGCTAATATGGTATCCCATGTTTTGAAGGTGGCAGACTTCCAGGAGTTTCCTCACTGCAGTGTTCAGGGAGTCAACTAACAAGAGAGGAGACAAAGGACTTTATTTGGGGGAAAAAAGGAAAGAAGAAGAATTGGATTAATTCTGGATTGACTTTGCATCGAAATTCAGTGTCGCAGTGCTGATTCAGTGGAAACATCTTGGTTTGATATTCCTCATAGAGAAAAGGAAATACCAAGACTTTTATGTATGTTTTGAGGACCATAACATGAAGGTAGCATTTCTAAATGTAAAAGGCTCTTAAGCATCAGTATCCAATTGCAGTACTGAAGATAATATAACTTATGAAAGAAAGTCACAACAACATGAAAAATTGGAAGTCAATTTAAAACAGAATAAGAATAAAAAAACAATCTTAAGGTGTAATTAAGGCATTATTGTGCTTTCACACAAGACAAATTTAATTGGTTCTGTGTATTAACAGTGGCAGCAAGTTATATTTATTCATATAAATTCATTTTTCTCCTGTTTTGGGAGAGTTTCTAATAAACTATTGTCATGTGTTAGTCCCTCTTCTTTTCAAGAGGTCTGCACATACGAGCTAGACAGGTACAAAATAGAAGTGTTTACACAGTAGGGCACTGAATTTGACGGACGCAGTGAACGTAAAGGAAAAAAAAACAGCAGCCTAGAAGAGATCTGTAGAAAACCCCAGACCTTTATACTTACCCATAGCAATGGCTACTGCAAGAACAGAGATCCCTGCTTCAGTCATGAGACTGACCAAACAGAATGGACAGCCCAAGCCGATGGGCCTCCAGTCAGGATCTGTCACTGGCTTGACACAACCGGGAAAAGCACTCGGTGCTCCCCCTAAAGGAAGCAGCATACTGCAGACCAGCGGTGGAATCAAGTAAGCTAGAAGGATAGTTCAGAAGATGTAATATTAGTCATTTTTAAATAAATGGAAATAACAATAATAGTAATATTTTATGAGCAAGTATTCTTTTTAACCAAGGTGGTTATTTACCTACATTGTGTGTCAGTGGTCCTGATAATATTGAATCTTTTTTCCAGATTTGGAGATGATTGGAAAAAGTGCCTGCAGCTCCCACCAAAAGACCTGAGAGTGAAAACCTCGGTAAGATGGACGATTCACTGTTCTGCAACCTTTGATTCTGGATGATGGTATGAGGTGGAGGGGAAGCATATGCTTGTTCAGAGTTGCTGTTTTAAATACTCAGAAGGGTAATGACATCAGATTTGCTCCTTTCTATTTTACAACTGGGTTGGATTCAGACAGCAAGAGAATGGGATTCATCATATATTTTCTAAGAGCAGGGAAAATGGCTGTGCACAATGTATCTTACATTGAAAGCAAGTGATATGGGATGGCTTGATCCGAAAATCAGTGCAACTTCATGGAAATGAGAGAAACTTGCAAAACTAATTTAAAAAATACATTTTACATTTACATTCACAGCATTTAGCAGACGCTCTTATCCAGAGCGACTTACAAGAAGTGCTTTGTCAATCTAGAGAAAGTATCTTTGCTAGCTACCAATAGCTTAGAGAAAAGACAGTCCTGAGCTCAGATACTGCTAGAAACAAAATGTCACTGCGGACACAGAGAGAAAAAGGAACAGAGTTGAACACAGAACTCTGTGCCATTCAATGCAATACAATTACAATACAATACAATAAACTACAATACACAGTGCAATACAATAAAATATATATAAGTGCAGCTTATAATTCAGTGCTCATTTAAGTGCCGTGTAAAGAGATGAGTCTTCAGTCTACGTTTGAAGACGGCAAGAGACTCTGCTGTTAGGACAGCCACACTTAAAATAAAAAAATAAAAAAAAACTCAATTTTTGTTTTTGCTAAGTTTAACATACTGGGGGAAATAAATGACACCTAAAATATACAGTGCCGTGACCTTTGTTTAATTTTTTACTCCATAGGTAAAATTCAGCAAATAAACAGCATTTTGCTTTAAAATGTAAAAGGATTTTCTGTGCACTTTCACTTCACAACAAAATAATTAGAAAAAAAAGTCATCACTAGTGCATTGTGGTATTGTCTGTGTGCTAGAAGAATTCTTTAATGTGGTCTTCTTTCATTCGTTTTTGAACAACTGTGTCCTGTATATTAGCCACCGTTTTATCTAGGTGTACGTGGTATCACTGTCCCTAAGCAAAAACAATCAAGAAAGCTCATGATGAAGTTTCATATTAACTCTTTTGTTTTCTTTTTTACCAGGATGTGACTGCAACTAAGGGAAATGAGTTTGAAGACTACTGCCTTAAGCGTGAATTGTTGATGGGCATCTTTGAAATGGGTTGGGAGAAGCCCTCACCTATCCAGGTAGGCTATTCTGATTAAACCAAGTGTTGTGAAATTTGCTACTCGGCCAACGATGTCTGAACAAAATCAGCTTTAGGTAGGTGGACAGATACTTTCAAGTCTTGCTTCTAAGGTCAGTAGTCATGTGAGCAACTTTGAATTGAATTTGGTCATTTTTACTTCACATTTTTAGCCTTTAGTTGGATTATTGAATATCAAGTGTTAATTTCACAGCTAGCAACAATTCAATTCATGGAATTTAGAGGCCATAAATCTGTCAGAGGTACTTCACTCATTGACTATTAAAATTGATCTGATTTTCACCCTTGCAGAATAAAATGATTATGATAAAACAGTAATGATGTCACAGATGTTGCTCTGCATTATGTTTTGCGTCTTTGGATTACAATAGATCAACTGATTGTTGGTTTTATTTTGTTATTTGCTCATTCCACTTGTATTTGAATATTTGAAGGAGGAGAGCATTCCCATAGCCCTGTCAGGGAGAGACATTCTAGCCCGGGCCAAGAATGGCACAGGGAAGAGCGGCGCCTACCTCATTCCTCTCCTAGAGAGGATAGACTTAAAGAAGGATCACATTCAAGGTGAGGGCGCTTCAGAGGTGACAGTTTTCTCTTTTGTCTGTGTTATGTATTTGTGCCGTATGTACGTATTTATTTATGCTTATAACCCCACTGCAAATGGTGGTTCAGTTTTAGCATACAAAATTGGTCTCAAAATGATCAACAGTATTGTCAGATTTGGTAGTGTAAAGATTTGACTTCTTTACACAGGATTGCATGTAATTATTGACTGTGCTTTGACTCTGTCACAGGGAGTGTTTGGTTTATGACCATCTCTTAATGTCTCTGAATTTTCTTATTGCATATTGTCTACTGTTTTTTCATTAGATTATATTTTACTGAAAAATGAAGGTGTATTAACTGTTCTTTTGGTGATATACCTATGCATTTGTTTATAGGTCACTGTCTTTTGAAGAAACATTTTGCTTTGAACATGAAATGTCATCTGAATTTTAACATTCACTCACATTTTCACTCTTGCACATTCTCTAGCCATAGTAATGGTGCCAACTCGGGAATTGGCTCTACAGGTGAGCCAGATCAGTATCAACATGAGCAAGCACCTAGGTGGAGTCAAAGTCATGGCTACCACTGGTGGCACCAACCTGAAAGATGATATCATGCGCCTGGATGACACGGGTAAGTACAATTTGTAGAAATTCAGATAACTGCATTTTACCTACTCTAGTTTTGTCATGGTGTACCATCACATCTTTGAATTATTCTTTACTTTTCCTTAGTGCATGTTGTGATAGCCACCCCAGGCAGAATCGTGGACCTTATAAAGAAAGGTGTGGCCAAAGTTGGCAAAGTCCAAATGATGGTAATGGATGAGGTGAGTTTGTTTTTACTTGTTTCTTTGTTAATAAGACTGTGTCAAAGTTGTTGAAGCCAGTTGCCTTTAGTCTTTACTTTGATTGTCTTGGTCTTTTGGCAATAGTCAAATGGATTTCTAACAGGAATCATAATCATATATATGTTTCCACTCACCAGAAAATCTGCCTCTGTGTATCATGGATATCAGACAGCCTTATTAGCAGACATCTGTCAAAGTATAGCGTAAACAGGAGCAATGAGATTGTTAGTATAGATAGTGAGACATAAATTACTGTTCCCTTTTAGAGTTTGTGGCTGCGCCAAGTGCTAATATTGAGTTTGAATTATTGTCCACAAAATCTACATATATGTATGTGTGTGTATATATATATATATATATATATATATATATATATATATATATATATATATATATATATATATATATATATATATGTGTATGTGTGTGTATGTATGTGTGTGTATGTATATATGTATATGTGTGTGTGTGTGTGTGTGTGTGTATATACAGTGGGTTGCAAAAGTATTCAGCCCCCTTGAACTTTTCAACCTTTTGCCACATTTCAGGCTTCAAACATAAAGATATGAAATTGTAATTTTTTGTGAAGAATCAACAACAAGTGGGACACAATTGTGAAGTGGAACGAAATTTATTGGATATTTTAAACTTTTTTTAGAAATAAAAAACTGAAAAGTGGGGCGTGCAATATTATTCGGCCCCTTTACTTTCAGTGCAGCAAACTCACTCCAGAAGTTCAGTGAGGATCTCTGAATGATCCAATGTTGACCTAAATGACTGATGATGATAAATAGAATCCACCTGTGTGTAATCAAGTCTCCGTATAAATGCACCTGCTCTGTGATAGTCTCAGAGTTCTGTTTAAAGCGCAGAGAGCATCATGAAGACCAAGGAACACACCAGGCAGGTCCGAGATACTGTTGTGGAGAGGTTTAAAGCCGGATTTGGATAGAAAAAGATTTCCCAAGCTTTAAACATCTCAAGGAGCACTGTGCAAGCGATCATATTGAAATGGAAGGAGCATCAGACCACTGCAAATCTACCAAGACCCGGCCGTCCCTCTAAACTTTCAGCTCAAACAAGGAGAAGACTGATCATAGATGCAGCCAAGAGGCCCATGATCACTCTGGATGAACTGCAGAGATCTACAGCTGAGGTGGGAGACTTTGTCCATAGGACAACGATCAGTGGTACACTGCACAAATCTGGGCTTTATGGAAGAGTGGCAAGAAAAAGCCATTTCTCAAAGATATCCATAAAAAGTCTCATTTAATGTTTGCCACAAGCCACCTGGGAGACACACCAAACATGTGGAAGAAGGTGCTCTGGTCAGATGAAACCAAAATCGAACTTATGTTTGGCGTAAAAGCAATACAGCTCATCACCCTGAACACACCATCCCCACTGTCAAACATGGTGGTGGCAGCATCATGGTTTGGGCCTGCTTTTCTTCAGCAGGGACAGGGAAGATGGTTAATATTGATGGGAAGATGGATGGAGCCAAATACAGGACCATTCTGGAAGAAAACCTGTTGGAGTCTGCAAAAGACCTGAGACTGGGACGGAGATTTATCTTCCAACAAGACAATGATCCAAAACATAAAGCAACATCTACAATGGAATGGTTCACAAATAAACGTATCCAGGTGTTAGAATGGCCAAGTCAAAGTCCAGACCTGAATCCAATCGAGAATCTGTGGAAAGAGCTGAAAACTGCTGTTCACAAACGCTCTCCATCCAACTTCACTGAGCTCGAGCTGTTTTGCAAGGAAGAATGGGCAAA
>NC_051213.1:22542447-22672447 GCF_015220715.1 Pygocentrus nattereri
TAAGACCATCTGACTCTCACATGTACAGTGCATACAGCACTAATGGCTGAGTGTGACATGCATATATGTGCACATGCACTATATATGTATCCACTCACTATTCAACTGGCAGGATCAATAAATGTCTAATCACAGATTAAGCTGTGTAGTAAGTGCATGGTGACAACAAAGCCGACGGCAGAGAAAGCGAGATGGGGGTGGGGGTCGCAGTGTGGGGACACAGTTATTCATCTTAACCATAGCAATCCATCTTAGCCTGCTGTGTGTTGCCTAAATTTGATGGAGCACATTTAAAATACCTTGTGATTGCCTCTTTTAGCTTTCATTGAAGTGCCATAATTTAAACAGGGAGAAACGAGTGGCGCTGAGGCAAATGCAGTTTTGATGTCAAACCTGTCACCTCCCCCCATATGTACGCACATTTCAAACATAATGGCAGCTTTAATTTATGACTTCACCAGTTTGTTGAAGGCAATGTTATTTTTCCACAGTTGCTGGCTCCTTTGAAGGATGGCAATAGCACACACAGTCTTTCTGTAAAGGCTTACTGTAGTTCATGTTGTTTCCCAGGAATGAGTGTGAGCTTTAAATATACATGCGCATACAGAAGATAAGGGCTAAAAATCATGATACATATTTTATTTTGTAGCACACTGAGTGTCTAGTGGAAATCTCTACTCTACAAGTGTCTTATGTTATTTATTCTGAATATCATGTCTGATCCATGCTGCCTTCTTTGTTTTTCACATAAACATTTGCCTCCTATTTTTTTATAATGTTTACTAGTATCATATAGTAGGTCAAAGATGACACCAAATTTGACAGATGGGGTTGTAGTGGGGGGACAGCCTTATTCAGTTTAACAGCAGAAAACCTTCTAAAAGTTCTTTGCTATGATTTGCCTCCAATAAGCAAACAGTGTTCCTTCAGGCATTTTTAGGAGTGCATAATATCAGACAGCTAATTTGAGGCTTGAGTCACTAACTGACTTAATAAAGAAGCTGACAGAAAAAAAAGTCAAAAATAAACTGTAAATGCAGAGACTAAATGGAAACAGTGTAACATAAGCCAATTTACTACACAGTAAGCCTTCAACAAATTTCTCAGTGTAGAGCTCTGTGCTTTACCAGAAAATTTCATAATCACAGTGATGTTTCTCACAAAGTATAATAATATAGTTAGATATATAGTTTTTTTAATCAAAATATTCAATTTTCTGATTTGTAACAAAACATGTTACACAAATATGTATCCCTTTCTATGATGGACATCCCAAAGAGGCAGAGAGACTGTTCAGATGTGCTGTAAAGTTAAATGTCAGATAGGGAGAAAGATCAGTCTGACTGGATTTCTTTTACCTAGATAGCAGTGATGAGAGTAAATTCTAGATGTAAACATAAAATTTTTGTTTAGTGATGAGTTCTCATAGTCAGTTTAGCACTTTAGTTTTGCATAACTGTACCTATAAGCTATATATATATATATATAGAGAGAGAGAGAGAGAGAGAGATTTTTCATCTAAATGCTGTCAAAACTATAGCCAAACTAATTATTGTATTTGTACTTGACCATGTCTCTTTGTTTAAAATTATTGTGCATCATTCTCTTAAACAAAAAGAATGTCTACTGACATTGTATAGAAAAAATTGGCTGCTTTTATTCTTTATCTAACATTACATGTGTATGACAATTTTGTAATGCCTAACATCCCATCTGTCATTAAGCAATGATCTTGAGCTTTTTACTAATCAGTTAATTCCATATTCCTATTCATTAATTTTAGGGACAATTAATTAAATGTATCAATTATTAGAGCAGAGAATATCATTATTGTAGCAATTAAAATCAGATAAATAAATAAGTCTCTTATAGTGAGTAAAAATTGTTCCTGAATTTAATTCATAATTTTAAGAAGCAAAATTAATTTTCGACTTCAAGAAATCAGTGGAATGCTCGATGTTTTATGTTAGAACAGTTAACAGTTAGAATAATTCATTCTGTTATTTGTCTTGCAAGCCAGATGTCAGACTATTGCCAGACTCAGTTATCAGTATCAGTATTCTTACCATGTGTGAATGAGCATGGTCTCAGTCTCAGATGTTCTGTTTGTCTGAAATCTAATATACACTAGGTTCAACACAACAATCAGGACTTTTTGCAGTTTTTGCAGTTTTGCGTAGCCATGTTTTGGTAACTGCCTGTCACACAGGCATGTCAGTCAACCCACCTTTCACTATCAAACTCAGGGATGGCCTTTGCACTAGGCAATAGTAGGCAGCTGCCATGGGCCCCTTATGAGCTAAGGGCCCCATTAAAATAAAAAATAAATATGCTGTGCTTGTTAAATAATCTATTCTGAAATATACATACAATATAAAAATTGTTATCATTTTTTATTGTAGCAGTTCTTTTCAGTAATTTCAGTGCAACCCCTCCCTCATAGTTATAAGGGACTATGTCATGTCACATAATGACAGAGCTATGTAAAGACAGAATAGTGTGAGCAAGACAGTTAATGTAGATAATCTACATCAAGGAGAGGAGCTTCTTCAAGATGATTTTGGGTGTTGGGTGTGAAATCCAATACAGTTTACCAAGTGCAGCTTTTTTCAGCAATCTGTACATAATGCTAGCATTAATGCTAGTATAAATAGATCCAGTGTTCTAGTAATTACTCAAAAAAAAAAGAACCTATTACCATTACAAATGACTAATTATTTCTCTCAAAATGGCATAGGATTACATTACTTACTCACTATACTGGAAAACAGTTTTGTTTGCCTCAGGCAATATTTCTTCAATCTGTCAATTCTGTAAGATAGTTTCACTTAATGAAAGTCCTTCATTACAATTATTCAAAAAATAAAATGAAAAAAAAAATCTAAATTAGAAATATCAGATCTATTGACAAGATTTAATGTTGATTTTATTTGCTAAGGTAACTTTTTTTTTTTTTTTTGCAGTGCAGCCGTTTGTGCAATTCAGGAGCCCAAAGCCTCAAGTTATTCAAAAATGTATATCGAGTGGGCCACATTCCTTTCTTTTGCCTAACGCCCCAGCATAACTAAATCCACCCTGGGTCAAAGTGGGTGTTTCCTGGTGATGATGAGTGGCAAAACCCTCCAGGCTCTCCGAGGATAGTTAGAAGTCAGGCCTCAAGACTGGGAAGGACATTCCTTTACTTAATTTCATGTGTTCCACCTTTTGAGTTCATCTCATGCTTTGTTTCACAATGACCACTTCCACATTTGATATGTATATGGTATTTTCTCATGTGAAGCTGTGTACTTGATGTTTATTTAATTGATTGATTTATTTATTGATTATTGCCTGTAAAGCATCACTGTAAAAGTAACATGCTCATAAATCAGTGTTCTGCTATGCACCTAGACACCGAACTGACTACCCGACATAGATCAAACCGGAAATATAGCTATTCATTAGCTCAGAGTAATCTAAGCCATATGTGTGCTTTTAGAGCAACATGTTGAAGCTGCTCCTGAATGTGAGATGTCTCTGAGCTAAAGTTTAATGGAAAACTCCTCCTGCAACATCATCTCTTGGCCCAGACCCTCAGTACTGCTCGCCGAACTCAATCTATCCCTTGCTCCCACCCCATTGTTTCCCATAATGTGTGTCCTCAGGGCTCTGGAGCCAGTGGTGGCAGCCAGCAGGCTGCTGGCATGTAGCTGCACCCTGTCAGGACTCAGAGGGCCAACAGATGGACTGCTCAGAATGAGCAGCGTGTCCACTTCGAAGTGCTGCTGCATGGCCCGGCTGACAGTAACCAGTTGTGTAGAATCTCCTGCAATGCCATCAAAACTTTTTTGTGCATTATTGGGCTACATTCATCAGCACCTTCTGTGAAAACCTATTTGCTGATATTCTTTGTAAATTGTCCATCCATCCATCCATTTTCTAAGCCGCTTCTCCGTAAGGGTCGCTGAGGGGTGCTGGAGCCTATCCCAGCAGTCTTCGGGCGGAAGGCAGGATACACCCTGGATGGGTCAAATTTTCATGTAATTAAAATAAATAAGTTTTAACTTTTGGGCTTAAATATTTTTTTGAGTGTACAGAGTTACTGGAACATTTTTAACACTTGCACGTTGACCTTAATTTAAAATCTGTCCTGATGTCTCATTTAACATATTATACTGCACACCACAATCCAGGGTCTCAGGATCATTAATTCTGTTTTAATAATGTTACATTTATGTCTAATTATAGGTCTAATTGCTGGCCCTGGGCCAAAATCTCATAGCAGATATTTTCTCCGTTTAAGATTATTTAAAGTAAAAAGCAGACTATTTCTCTCTTTTTCCCTGCATGGCCCTAAACTGGCTCAAAAGTTAATTCTCAATTTCTCTCTAAGGTCACTGGCTATTGCCTGCGCCGGTGGATAAAATCGTTCCCGTTTTTGGGATAACTGTGCGTTTTAAATCATTGCAGACAAAAAGATCCTCCCTGGATTAGATCTTAGATTTCATTACATTTGCTGCGATAGCATCTCCTGCTAGGTTGAGGTTTTTACTGTGTGTTTTTAACCACCAAAATGTTTCCATTTTCCAGCCAGTAATTCATTTTCAGTCAGAAGCTTCTTACACTGTAGCTCTTACATCTGCTTATGTGAGCTCAAGTTAAAAGGAGAATGCATCGCTGAGTCTCTTTCAAATTTAATATCAATATTATATCTTCTCTTTTTTGTTTCTTTTTTTAAGCCTAAACTCTATCTAAGTAGCCTACCTTTCAAATTCATGCTAATTTATTACAAGCAGAAATATAGCAATTTGTTTTGGGATTTCAGTCCTACATTTGGATTTCAAACTGGCCGTTAGACTATGGGAAAATATAACACTTTGCTCAAGCCTTTTTTAAATATTCCGTGCTTAAGAACTGGAAGCCCCTCCAGTCTTCTCTTATCAAAGG
This sequence comes from Pygocentrus nattereri, assembly GCF_015220715.1. Taxonomy (NCBI): domain Eukaryota; kingdom Metazoa; phylum Chordata; class Actinopteri; order Characiformes; family Serrasalmidae; genus Pygocentrus; species Pygocentrus nattereri. The sequence continues at coordinate 22,547,374 of NC_051213.1, forward strand.
TGACCGTGTTGCCATGTTCACCACTGGCCAAGGTGAACTGACAGAGCTTGACTCAGAATGCAAATGGAGATAGAGAAGGGGAGAGAGAGAGAGAGAGAGAGAGAGAGAGGTAGCGCTGAGGGGAAATCTAGAAAGCTATTAGGGATATGGATAGAGAGGTTGGTGATATGCCACTGAGTTAGATAAGTGCAAGGCAAGGGCAAATAGAGAGAAATAGAGGATACCGACAGATCAAGCAGGCCAGTCAAATCGCCTCTTCTCCTACCTATCTTACCTTGTAATTGGTTCCTATGTAATGCAAGAGGTCTACAGGGCAAGTATCTGTGGGACTTTGGGATGTCGAGATTTAATTATCCATGTTTCTCTCACTTTGTGATTTGCAGATCCAATCCTAATTTGTGCGCTGTAATAGGACGGTTATCCTCTTAAAGCAGTTGCGTATGAGAGCGGGGACTGCCCGACTTGCTCCTAACTGCTCATGCTTCACAGTGTATTATCATTAGTGGGAAACCACAGATTAATATTTCATCATGAGTGTGGCACTGGTAAAAAGCTGCCAGCTGTATTGGTGATATCTTATTCTACCCCCTCCTCTACAGTCCCTGGACACAGCGCTGTCAGACCTGCGTCTACATGACCCGAAACTATGATGGATGGGCCAGTGCAATGAAATGGCAGGGCCGTGACAATTATCATGTAGATGCTGTACATCCTCCAGAGAGAAAGTGTTTTGCATTGAAGTTAGCCCTCTGTATGTATCCTCGATGTTCAAGATCCTTCTCTGAATATTTGAACATGCTGGTGTCTCTAACCTTGTGATGTATTGGGTTTAAGAGGAGTAAAATATAAATAAATTAAAGACGAGTGCATCCTTTCCCTTTAAAGTGTCTGATTTCTGACATCCCACATAAACTCTCCGAACGTTCAAAGCCGATGTGTTTTAACCTGGTCCTGTTTGAAATATCAAAGAGGTCCATAAACCAACTTTCTAAATATCACCGCGGGGGAACAGTTTTGATACCCGGTTTTTTGAATTACAAAGATGACAGGTGTGAAGGCAATTTAACATGGCTATGGGCGTATAAGCTGCACTCATATGTCTGTTTTTCACCTTTGAAACTGTCACATTGTCAATATTAAATATGCATCAGATACTTTGCTCATTTTAGAGAACCACTTTGACTTTCAAGGATATGTCTTAGGCTCCTCTCACATCCATAGTCTTTCAAACTGACATATACATTACATTTCTCTCTCATGTGGAATCTCCATTTCTTCATGCTGCAGTCTTCATCAGTCAGACATAAGCATGTTTTAGCCTAATGTTCAATTGATGCAGAAGCCGGTTGATGTTCACCAGTTATTCTGTAGCCCCATGTTGGGAGGAAATGTAGAAATGCTGTTAAATAGCATTTGCTTTAAATTCTGCCTCTTACACAACAGTTGTTTATATTTCTATCTCCCTGTGTTTATCAGTATTTCAAACTATGTTTGGTAAAACACACTCAGCAGTGTTCACAAGGCTACATGACACCTACATAAGCCCTTCATAACAAAGACAGACCTATATAAACATGAATAAAAACTACTCTAATAGTCATCACTTGTCATAAAGGTTGCATTTATCAATTCATTTTTCAAGCTGACATAACATTTGTGACAGATAACAGATTTTTCTGATTAGGTTGTGTTGATTTCTGGAGTGAAATACAGCCTGCGTAGCTCAATTCAAGTCACAGGGACATGGTGCTGATAATATATCAGTATAGTTTGCCAGGTCAGGCTAGTTGAACAAAAGTGAACATTGGTCACATTTTATATGGATGGTCCCTTATAGATGATCTACATATACATATATGATTAATAAACTTTTTGGTGATACTAAGGTTAATATTAGGTTTAGGGCTAAGTAGGTTTTGCCTTGAATTTAGGGTTAGGTTTAGGGTTAGACATACTTTGACATACTTGTTATGGCCACTTGACACCAAAGTTGACAGCAGCAGCCTTTATAACAGATGATGGCTATTGAAATAAGCCTTTATAAATGTTTATGTATGCTCATGTAGTTGTCAGGTAGCTCTCTAAAATATTACTTAAAAGTTACTGACTGTACATTCAAGTAATCTTTATCAGCTGAGCTGAAGGTTACTTCTGACTAGCTCTCAAATTCCTTCTTGTGTGCTGCTGTTTAACAGCCATTGAGAGCGAGTTGGAAAGCTTCATTTGGACTGATGGCTTCTGAAGCTGGAGGTTTTCTGGATGCCTGGTGGGAGACAGCTGTTGTGCCCTTGAGCAGAGTCATTTTGATTTGTTGAGATCCCAGAGGCATAAACCTTAGCAGTGAGTGCTCCATTATGCCATCCAAAGTAGGAACTGTTGAAGAACAAGTCTCTTTTTCATTAGAAACTAAAGAAATATCATGCAAGTAATGTAGTGAAAGAATATTTTGGTTAGCGTTGTAATGTGGATTGTTGTTTGTGAGCCACCCCTTCACTTGCAACATGTATGGAATGGGACTTTAAAGAGAATGGGTGAATATTTTTATTTCTAATCAAGTCGAAATTTAAGAATGTGTTTGCTTTTCTCTCATTCAAAGGTTGTGGCACACACTTATTAAAATGGAATCATTAGGTTATGTGCTTGGCACATGCACTGTCATGGGTGGTATGATAGCTTAGGTCACTGGCGCTAGAGAGAGTGTTTACATGTGTGGAGCAGGGTGTATAAGTGAGGAAGAAAGCCGGAAAGGGTGGACTAAGTCTACCGCTCTTTAGACATGGTCTAAGAGTATTGGATTAATTACAGTTTTAAGGACTTTTCTGAAAGCTTGTGGCTGGCAAGTGGAGAGAAATATTTTTGTCTGACATGACATTTAAGTCTGACCAAACCAAGCTTATCTTTCTGTGCTTTGTTCTTTTCTTCACCACTGCATTTGTCCATACTCTCTCTCTCTCTCTCTCTCTCTCTCTCTCTCTCTCTCTCTTTCTCTCTCTCTCTCTTTCCTCTTCTGCCTTCTGCTCTTTTCCCTTGTATGTCTTTTCACCTTCCAGCTACTCATTCTGATTATTCAATGTTACTTGCCATTTTTTCTGTAACTACCTTTCCACTCTATGGCCTTTATTCATGTTATTTCTCCCCTGACTCTTATTAAAGGCTTTGTGTCTCTTCCTCTCCATTGTGGGCAGGCCTGTTTTCTGTCTTTTGTAGTTGAATCCAACACTGTTTAATGGAGCTTAATTAAGCTGATTAAGTTCCCGCACTCTTTCTTTGGCGGCTCTCTGCAGAGGGATCATGGAGCAGAGGGCAGAAGATAAAATGGCACGTGATTGTTATGCTCACAATGTCAGATGTTCAGGGACTTCACAACCAGCTAATCATCCCATCAATGGTGTTAATGAGCAGTCGACAGCATGCATGAAAAAAAGAAAAAAAAAAAAACCAAGAAAATCCAACAGGAGCGGCACAGAATTCCTCAAAGTGCACATCAAGCAATCAACAGAAGGTGGGTATAAGGAGAAGAGTGCAGTGTAAAGAGCAGAGGACAGAAATGGTGATGACAGCCTTGTGAGTGCAGTTTTATATTTAGATGAAAAGGGGAAGGCAAGCCGAGACCAGTTATAGAGGGGTAAATGTAGGTCTTCTCATCTCTCATGTTCCCCTGCTCTAGTTTGCCTGTTGACTTTGTTCATTAAACCTTTATCAAACTTATCTTTTTCATTCCTGTGACTCTATATTAATCTTGAATAAGCTATATTACTGACCTCTTGTCAAGCCCAGCCCTTTGTGAACTTTTCATACTCACCCCATTCTGTCAAGCTTTTATGCCTAAGAGACGCTTGCCATTGAAAAAGCAATGAGATGAGCCCATCTGTTTTCACAATGTTGTTATCTTTTAATTATTAAATTCAATTTTGAACAAACATAGTCATATGAGATACTGCTGGATAGGCCAGGCTTTGATAATGCTGTAAACAGGCACAGTGTTTTAGATCTGGGCACAGTACAAGCAAATCACTAGCCAAGTGCCACAGCTGAAACATTAACAATGCTAATAAGTTCAATGGTAAATACAGCCATAATTGCAAATGAAATAGTGTTAAAAGTGATTATAAGGCTGTAAAAGATGCCACTTTGATGGTGTTAAGCTTACATTACTATTCAAAACTTGTCAGATTAATAATTGTTGTTTTATTTTATTTAATAACAACTTATACAATGTAGACTGAAGTGTTATAAGATAGACACAAGAAGATGTTTTAAAATGTTTTTTTTTTCAATATTTTAAACATTTTGGGAACATCATAATGTTAATAAATTATACATAAAATATTTTAGGAACCATTTGTGCAGAACTTTGGGTAGTTCAGAAACTGCAACGGTTATAACATAGGAAAAGCTCACTCTTTGCTATCTATCTTGTTATAATGGTGATAATACATGTGTTTGTGTTCATTATAAAAAAAAGTCTTAAAAAAGACTTTAAAAGTCACTTAAAATGTATTATGTTTTTAGTATGCAACAGTAAACATGTTTCATAACAAAACGTTGATTGTTGAGTCTGAGGACTGAGGAGGTTAAACATGGAGAGTAGTATCATCATAATACAATTATTTTATACATGTATCTGTAGCAAAACATACAGTAGTGTATGTACCTCCTGATTCAAGAGCATTAACAATAATTTTATAAAAGACACATCTTGCTCTTTATCAATGCTTCATAAAATATAGCTAAATGCTGTTAGACAAGGTGGATGTTGATGTCCATTCAATTTTGCTTGTTGTTAATAAAAAATTAAACATAGTCTGTTATCAGGCCCTATGAAATGTAAATGGTGAAATAATCACATTTCTTAGTAAACGTGTTGTGAAGGCAAATCAATCAAATTATAAAAAAACCCTCAACCAGCTTAGAAAAACTGCCCACATGCTTAAAAAAGTCTGAGATGCTTGGCATGTAGATCCATACTAACTGGTGGATCCACATCAAAACCAAAAATAGAGTACATGGTATACATGGTATTATGGAGAAGGAACTAAAATTGTATATGATATATGATACATGAGTCCAGACATGAGCAACAGGTGTGGGTGGTAACCAGTAGACAGTGCCAGGGTTGAGCTGGAGCAGGATAAGGCCAATCATGACTAGTAGAATCTATATTGAGTATTTGACAGTCACATAGCCAGAGACATAAAATCAATCTGAAAATATGGCTATTTGGTCAAGCTAGAACACAGTAGATCTGTCTCTTCAGAGAGAGTTCATCTTAGGCATAGATCTAATACGACTTATATGCTATCCATCCTCTTCAACAGCCACAGAACAAGCAAAGATACTGAAGTAAAGCAATCGTAACTCTTCTTTCCCTTGGATTGATTGCATGCCTTGAAAATGTATTCAAATACACTGGTTATAGATTACATTTACATTACGGTTACAACTGCTTTTACCCACAGCAACTTACAAAAGAGCTTTGTTGTTCACTCAGAGAATGCATCCTAGTCCAAAATATCCTTGAGTTATGATACTGCCAGAAACAAGAGCCAGTGCTGATATCAAGACAGAATGGAATAAAATACAGATGTAAGAGTGCTAGATTAATGTTATGTATTTGAACACAGGAAGACACTCTGTTGTCTGTATAGCCTCTGTTCTCAAGGACAGAGAAGATGCTTATTTTCCATGCATCTAGAAGGATATGTCAAGCCAAATTGTACCTGAAGCTTAAAGTAATCCAGCTCCAGATGGAGTTTTGATCATTGTTGTCAGGTAAAGAAGAGCAGGGCCATTTTTAACTTAGTATACTAGTAAGTATCAGGATTTTAAATCTGAACAGCTACGGGAAGCCAGCAAAGACAACACAGCAGTGGAGTGAAATGAGTGATTTTAGGAAGATTGAAGACAAGCCATGCTGTGGCATTTTGGATCAGTTGCAAGGGCCTGACGTCACACTTATGAAGATAAGCCAGGAGCGAGTTGCAATAGTTACAAGAGACTGATTAAGTGCTTGTGTGGCCTTCCTAGAAGAAAAGGGTGAGACCTCAGGATGTTGCACAGGATAAACCTGCATGACCAAGTTAGGTTTGCAAAATGAGCTGAAAATGCTAACTGGTCACCCAGAATTACACCAAGGCTGTGTGCATATTCAGATGGAATGAGCAAAGAGTTCTAAAATGAGTTATCAAGATTAAAATAATCACCTCTAGTTCCAAGAATGCATAGCGGTTAGTGCTGTTAGTGGTCTCAGCTTCAGATAGTGGTCTACCACCCATGAAGAAATGTCACCCATGATAAAATACAACTAGAAACCTGAAGGTTGGAAGGAATAGATTAGTTAAGTTTCATCAGCATAGAAGTCATGACAGGATATTACTTTGCCACAAAACAAATGTAAAGTGAAAGAGAAGAGCACCCAGCTCTTATGGGGCTTTCCATGTTACCTGAGGTTCTTGAGGATTCTAAGATTATTGAGCATGAATAAAAGCAGGAATAGATCAGAAGAAAAGTGTGATTTTGCTCTATAGTTTCTTCTTTCTTTCCCTTTCCTTGACTGCTTAGTAACATATCATTTGTATTAAACTCAGATTTGCCAGAGCTTGAGGCTTAATGAGAGATTTGTGAGTTAATTAATTTTTTCAACAAAATCTTCTCACCAGACTGGCCTTTTGAAAAAATTTTCTCTCTTGAAGAAATTTATACTATACATCTCATAAAAGTGAGTACACCTCACAGTGAACATGCCCCTCTTGGGCATGGAATTCACCAGAGCTGCACATGTTGCTACTAGAAACCTCTTCCACTCCTCCATGATGACAAGATCTGGTGGATGTTAGACACCTTCCATCACCTTTACCTACAGCAAGGCAGTTGTCATTTTGGAGTGTGTGTCAACTTCAGAAGAGGCTTCCTTTTGGGACGACAGCCATGCAGTCAATGTATTGTGCTGCACATGGTCTGAGCACTGACAGGCTGTCCTTTCACTGCTTCAACCTCTGCAGCAATGCTGGTGGCACTCATGCGTCTATTTTTTGAAGCCAACCTCTGGATATGATGCTTGAACTTGACTCAACTTCTTTGGTCAACCCTGTGGAGGCCTATTTGGAGTGGAACCTGTCCTGGAAAACCGCTGTACGACCTTGTGACACCGTGCTATAGCTCAGTTTCAGGTTATCAATCTTCTTATAGCCTAGGCCATCTTTGTGGAGAGCAACAATTCTATTTCTCACATCCTCAGAGAGTTATTTGCCATGAGGCGCCATGTTGAATATCCAGTGGCTAATATAAGTGAATTGTACCCAAAACACCAAATTTAACAGCCCTGTTCCCCATTCACACAAGAAACCTTGTAGCTCTAATGAGTCACATAACACCAGGGAGGGACAATGACACAATTGGGCACAATTTGGACATGTTCCCTGTGAGGTGTACTCACTTGTGTTGCCAGCTATTTACACATTAATGGTTGTGTGTTGAGTTATTTTCAGAGGACAGTAAATCTATACTACTATAAAAGCTGTACACTGACTGCTTTAAGTTATATACAAGTTTAATTTCTATAGCGCTGTCCCATGAAAAGATATAATACATAATATTTGCAGAAATGTGAGGGGTGTACTCACTTCTGTGAGATACTGTATACTGTACATGTATATACATCTATAAGTTGAGGAATTGAAGGCTATAAAAATTATAAACACTGTGACAATTTTACTTGCTGTATATATACAGCATACTATGGCTACTACTAAGGTGATTGTTCTAAAATACTGAAGAAATGTATATAATTTAAATGTATATAAATAATATAAAAAAGATACCAGCAGTGTTCTTTGTCTATTTTTGCTTGGTCATGCTCTCATTTTCTGTAGAATTTCTTGAAAATTCAGCTTAGGTTAAAATAGTTGTCCTGTGTTGTGGTTAGTGTTACTGTTATATAGCCTGTCCCCTTTTCTTATCTCATATTAACTGTGATAGCTAGCTAACAAGCAGGTAACAGCTAGTTCAAAATTTGATAGCTAGCTTTATTGACCATAATTTGTTACATTTTATTGTAGCTGAATGTCTTTACTCTAGTATTATTTTTTACACTGCATGCATGTATTTTGAATAAATCCTAATGTTGATCTTAGTAAGGTTTTAGCTATAGCATCCTGACACAGCTTCATTGGTGGCCAACTAATGTTATTCTCTACTTTTTCTTTGCAGTTGCAAGTTGCAAAGTGTTTTGAACTGCCAAGGCAATGCTGCATTAGATTATTTACATCTTTCCCTGGGTCCTACTGCAATGCCATCTCAGCAGGATAGTTACTGAAAAATTTGTAGTTAGCTACTTTGTAGCTGCTTTCCCAAAATGTGTAGCTAGTTACATTTTAGCTACTTTTCCAGAAAGAGTAGTGGCTACTTTTTAGCTACTTTTTGAAAAATAGTACACTACTTTTTAGCTACTTTCAAAGCGCAACTGTCACATTGTTTATTTGTGGATCTCCACTTGACATGCCAAACAGACCCAAATGATAGCGTGAACAAGACACTGCATTTAATACTGTGGTAGAAAGAAACAATTGAATTGAAACAGTTGAAAGGCTGCAAATATACAAAAAGATCACCAAAAAGATAGTTTGAGTGTAACCAACTATCAAACGCAAACCATAGGCTAAGTTTGGTTTGAGAATCAGGCCTGAATAATCTCTCCACTGCTGCAGAGCTGCTGCAGCTCCACAGCAGAACTAGATTTTTTTAGGTAAAATGACATAATCCTCCTTTACTGTAAAATCATTATAACATACAGTTCTACCAAAGTTTTCATAATAAATGGTCTTAAATACTGGAGTTAGCACATAATTGCTAATTCACCAACCTTTAACACTGAAGATTGATGCATAGACTGCTGGTCACACAACAATGCAGATAATGAAAAGGCAACGAGGAAGATTAAAGATGAACATCGATAATTTGGAGATAAATGGACTTATTTGTAGTTATAAGCACTCATCTGGTTCCCTGATACATTTAATCTGCAACAACTTGTTTAGGTGAATTGGCATCTCATTCTCCTGCTTCTTTTTGTTGCAATGATAAAATGGCTGTTCTTAACATTTGGGTTGCGACCCCTGAGTTAAACCTACTAGTAAGGGGTGATCAGCTCCAAAAGTATCGCTATAGCTACACAAAAAATTATAGCCACTACAGCTATTAGCTAAAAACTTTTTTAGTTAGCTATAAAAAGTAGTGTTCTACTTAGCTACTCCCCCATCCCTGCATCTCAGTATATTATAACTTTGAAGATGCAATGGCATCATTGATGATCAGTGATGATTTTAACAAATGATGCACATTTATTTGGGAGCAGAGAGGGGGTTAACATACATTTAAGGGGGCTAAGGGGGCCTTAAAATTGGCAAAGAAATGCTCCTACTTAGTTACTACTAGGAAGCTGAATATTTAATTACAATATTCAAATTTGCATTGCAATGGGCAGCACAGATGAGGATGACAAGCTAAAGGGTAAAGTTAGTAAGTTAGCTACACTTTAACTGTGTATCAGAGTCCCACGTGTGGGGTGATGGTGTTGCCCACTACACTAACCAACTACTTTACCTTTAAAAGTCTTACTCTTTCCTATTTTTACACAATGGAATATGCTATACTTCACAAGTACTCCTCAGCTCATGTTCTTTTTTCTTTTTCTTTTTTCTTTAAAATATTACATTCATTTCAATCCATTGAAATCCCAGGTTCGTTCTAAGACTTAATATTCAGTAACTACAAGTACTTTAAAACATACTGGTTGAGCTATTCTTAGGTTATAGAAGAAGAATGGCCCAACAAGTTTGCGCTGAAGTATATGTAATTATTGAATAATCAGCCTTAATATGTAATAATAAGTCTGTGATTTTAAAGGGTTAAGGTAATGGATTTGACTACAGTCGCACTCTCCCTGCTTGTAATGCACCTTCTGGAATTTGAAAAATATGCTGTCATTACAATGTAGGCATAGCTCTTTGAACTGCATATAAATCTGTTCATAGCCCTTGAAGAGACCTCACTTTAAAGAATGAATGCAAAAATGTAGCAAACTTGGGTCCAAGCAGAAAAGATAGCAGAGGGGGTAGAACATCCACTAAACTCATTCTCATGCATTGCAGCGTATGATGATGCCTTTGGCTACATGTAGAGGCTAAAGTGCACTTTCTCCCGAGCGGATAGTGACCATAAACACCTTGGGCGATGCTGATAAGAGGATGCTTTCTTTCAGCAAGGCAGAACCATTCACAGCTTTCCTCTTGCTGCATGTCTTTCTCTCTCTCTCAGCTCCATATTAACCCCCTCACGGCAGTTAAAACCGGCACTGGCAGCAAACGCCATGCTGATGATTCTAACAAACCTTTCCTTAACCGAAGGCATATCCTGACCACTGACTGATAATTGCACAATTAGATTAGTGCAGCTACTGTTCAAACAACCTCTGGAGGACACGCCAATGTAGTGTGTGAAGCAGTTTGTTGAACAGGGCTGACAGAGACAGAAAAATACATAACTCAGTGTAAGAAAAGAATAACTCCTCAGTGTCTACTGACTCCTCTGCATTCAGCTCCCAGGCCACCACTGACTCACTAGTGCCTTCACCTTCAGCTTCAGTCACCAGAGGCAGGACAACTGAAGAAGAAGAAGAAGAAGAAGAAAAAAAAACCCCATCAATGTTTCATCATCTAGGTTCCCCTGGCCTTAATTTATTAAACTTTGTTTCTAACAATTTAAGAACTTTTATTTTGTTGCTGTCACTTCCTATAAACATCCACACACCAATTTTCCTTCTTTATTAGTTTTCTTGCCATTTCAAACTGCCAGCTGTATTTTATATGGTGTAAACATTTCAGGACCAATGAACTGATAGAGATAGTCCAACATAATTTGGAATTACAGCATATTAAAACAACATATACTAAGATTTATTATTATTATTATTATTATTATTATTAGTAGTAGTAGTAGTAGTAGTAGTAGTAGTAGTATTTACCTCTCCTAAAAAGTTTTTGTTTGTTTGTTCATTTTTTAACTCTGACAATTTGCTGATTTTTTGAGAACACTGTCACGGAAGGCAGCCATCTTTGCAAAGAATCAGCACGTTCAATGCAGTTTTCTCGGCACACAAGTGCTCTGGTTCCAAATTTCCTACCAGGGTGCAATGCTTCTGAGCTGGAGACTTGAAAAAGCAGACCCATAGCTTCATGCTACAGCAACCTTCTTCCTCTGAGAGCAGTTCACTTCATCCAGCACGCTCTCCAGGGAAACGCCATAACCCTCAACCCCCCAAAAGCCACAAAGGAACAGCACACAGCTATTTCACATATTAAGCTTCTCTTCAGCCACCTAGTTGCTCTCAGCTTATTATACCCCAAACAGGCAATTCCCAGGGTGATTCTCTGCTCCTCTGTCTCTCTGTGTGGTTGATGTTATTGCTTCAGTGGGAGCCTGTGAAGTGTGCTCGCCTTAAAGCTGGAGAGCTGGCAAAGGCACAACAGAGGCTTCTCCATCAATCAGCAAAGAATCACTATTTCCCAATCGCCGCAGAGAGTTAAAAGAGGCACAGCTCTTTCAAATGCTCACTGGCTCTTTCAGAGAAACTTATTTTAATGTCAAATGCATACCGCTGTACTGTGTGCCTACAATACATGAGAGTTTCTTCTTGAAAAAGAATAGGTCGTGCATTTCCTGGAAATTAAAAGAACAGACTGTCTGTCCATTTGGGAACCCCTCATAATCTAATCTTCCAGAAAGTGAAACAGGATTGTGAATAGGACATTTAAAAAAGTCCTTATTGCTGCTTCATGACCTTCAGCATACCATCGTTATATAGAAGCACCTCCATTTTCCAATGCTTACTCCTGTTTTGTATTTTATTGATTCTGAAGTGAAACAGCATTGGCCTAAGGATGTATTTGCATTTTCACTAATTCCCAACTCCCGACCTGTCTGCTGTTTTCTCAAAAAAGGCTAAGGGCTTGGAGAAGTACTTGCCCATTTAATACATTAATTATCCACTGGCCCAAGATAATAATCGTTACTAAGAGCACACTGAGTGATCCCTGAGCTGGAGGCCATTAGCTTTCCTATCCCAGCCTCGTTGCAGATACAGTGGAAATCTATGGCATAGCAATCAGTTGGCCTTATCTAGGCTGGAATGGAGTGTGCGGCTGCACAGGCAGGGCTCCAAAAGAGATAGAGGAGCAAAGCAGGGAGTCATAGTTGCCAGAAGAGGGCTCTGCATGTCAGAGAACAATGTGAGGATTAGATAAATATATCCTCATGCTGCACTACCACCATCATCATCATCACCATCATCATCACCACCATCATCATCATCTACCTCCTCTTTGCTCTGCAGAGTTCGAACATTAACAGGCTGGTCCAGGTGCACACTGTCTTTGAATATTTCAGTATATCTCTGCTTATCTGGGAGCCCTGTGACCCGCCGGGGAGAAAGAGATGGGAGAAGTATGGAATGGATACCGTGGGCTGATGTATAAATCAGGATTGCCCAGAGGCGAGCAAGAGCATGAATACCTGATCTCACCACGTTCAAATTTGTGGACTGATAGCTGATTCAAAATTCCAGTCAAATCACTGTGAGGGTGGAACACTGTGCAGCACAAGTAAAAGCAAAGTTCTGTCTTTTTTGGAGAAGAAAATATCTCTTCTCTCTCTCCCTCTCTTCTCTCTTGATCACTCGCTCTTGCTCCCTCTCTCTCTCTCTCTCTCACACACACACACACACACACACACACACACACACAAACACACACACTGTCTCTCTTGCTCTTGCTCTCTCTCTCTCTCTCATGGGACATGATGGTGGTCAGATAAAGCTGACCCTTCATTCTGTTTGGAGAAGACATATAAACTCTCTTTCTCCATCTCTCTCTAGGTCTCTCTCTCTTTCTCTCTCTCTCTCACGCACACACACTTCAGGTCACATCACTCATCATTCTATCTAATCTCTAATAATAATTCAAAATCAAATGTCAAACAATACATGCTAGAAGCAGACTTCTAAACTAAAACAATAGAAATACAGGGAAAATATATTGCTGATTCACTGATATATTGTTGCTGTCAAATCAAAAACTATTTTTTTAGTTGTCTGACATTTATAGTTGCCAGTGTCTGCTTTATTTCACAGTTTACTATAAACTAAGTGATGCTAAGAGGCAGTGGCGATTCTATGACTGTATAAGTGTAAGCCATTGGGTGATCAAGGCAACATTAGAGGATCCAAAGTCCATAAAATGAAAAAATTATAACATTGACATTGGAGAAATAGGTAGGAGCTTTTTTCACATGTAATGTAGTGAAATCACTGGAGGATATTGCTTCAAAAGTGACACATTTAAACAGTGCTCACTACATCATTAACACACCCCTAAACACAAAGAGCACATAATGCACTGTCTATGTGTCATGCATGTACAAGAATTTAACACTCTACACTTTTCATGTACATGTTAACAGGTGAGAATATCTCTTAGCTATTGTATATTCAAAAATATCAAATCCTAGTTTAGAAAGGTAGTATGCCACTAACGTGTTATACCTTAGGAAGCAGTAAGAAATGCTGTAAATTACATTTAGTAAAGTTCAAATAATATTATAAAGGAAACTGTGACAGAATGCATAAATATTCATTGGTTTAATTGCCAGATTGGTGAAGTGCAGTAGCCATCTCGCAGAACACAAAATCACAAGGGTTTCACTTTTTGAGAAATGTTTTACCCCTGCCTAAAAGTGGAGATTTCAGTTCAGTACATTTTTGCTTCACTCTGCTGCATATAACTTCTTGTGCTGAATTACTTTCTCCCAAATGAGGGAGTGAAAGCATTCTAATCAGCAGTGGCGAACCGTGACTATTAGAGCTAGGCCTTCAGTTCGGATCATAAATGCATGTAAGAAATTGAAAGGAACTACTACAACTACTACTACTACTATTACTACTACTACTACTAATAATCATTATTATTATTATTATTATTATTATTATTATTATTATTATATTCATAATTATCATTTTGGATCGAATCTTTTAGTAAAGAGCCTTGAAATAGAACTGTTAGTGTTTTCCATTTGTAACATTTGATTGAAATGTACTGGTCAAGTTACCATTTGTATTTGCACTCAGTGACATATCTATGACTTCCAAATGGTCTAGAGGGATATTTTTTCTCCAGTTATCCCACTCCTTGGAATTCAAAACATGTTTGGTTGATTCCACTTTATAATTATGTTAGTGAGTAATCTGATACATTGGTACTTTATTCCAGCTCTGGATGTCCTAACCATTGGGAGAGCTCACTTGGCTGTATCTTCCTAGAAACCACAGAGGAAAAAATCCCAACTTGATAATTTGCTATTATCAAGACGTATGATGGCCAATCAGATTTCAGGTATAGCCATTGCCAGTCCCCCTGTGTTTGCCCCTGTCTTTGCCACTTTGACAAATCGGTGAGTTAGCAGCTAAAATGCGCTTCTAATCAAATACAGTGGGAAATACTGGCATTTTTAGCGAGGAGACCTCACATGTCAACAAATGAGACATTTTGATATCTGTCAACATCTTACAGGTGGTAGCTGTCAGTATCTTTCAGTTGAAACTAGACATATCTCGTGAGACACATGATCTCTCTTGATAAGTATGCCTCATGAATGCTTAATGTAACTAGTGAAAATAGCAAGCCTCTATTTTTTTTCTCTACAGAAGTACCTAAACAAAACCAAACTCTAATTAGTTCAGTGCAATCACTTTCCATGAAAATTACCCAAGCATTTGTTTAATGAATCATCGATGTTAATCTACGGTGCTAATGATTATTCCCGTTTTGTGCAATTTTCAGAGCCCTCTTGCAACAAGCTGAGACTGTAAATGGTGCCTGAGTTTCTCTGTTGATTAGTAGTGTAGCTGATGGCTTGAAAATCGCTCGCCATTTGATGTTATGCCGTTACACCAGCTAAGTGTGACTAATCGGCGCACAGGGAGTGCCAGTATTTGTAAAGCAGGCAGAGAAACTCCTCCAGCTCTGAGCGTTGGACAGGAGTGTGGGAGTGCTTGGGGAGAGATTTGACACTGACCGCTCCTCAGCGGAGGGAAGTTAGAGGATCAAGAGGTGAGGAGGGGGAAGGCGGTGGTGGGGGGGGGCATCCTTAGAGCCTCTAATTGGTCTCTCTTTCTCAGGCATTCGCTGCTCGGTGGCTCGCTCGGAGGACTGTGCTCAAAAATCCGAGGCAAAGAGCAAAGACCTTGGATTTAAAGGGAATATATGTCTTAAGGAGAAGGAGAGCAGGGAGAGGGAGGGTACTCTGAGAATCAATAATTCATAAGGCCTCTTCTTATTAGGGGTCTCCAGACGGTGCTGTGGGTGCTTTATGTGGGGCTCTATGTCGGATGAGATGCATCTTGGAGGGCCTGTAGCAGTTGGTCCCTGGCACTGCTACTGCTCTCTCTCAGTGTTTCTCTCCACACAGCCCCCTGTTTCATTCATGATCACTGGCACATCTGAAGAAGAGACTGGGCTCCTGATCCATGCTTCTTAGCATAACAATGAGCCTGGGTTCGGCGCCCTCGGCTTGTAAAGATTGTTTCTATTAAATCGTGCAAGCATCTCTCAAATTATCATACCCATCAAAAGAGAGAAGCTACCATATGTTAGCTCCATGTGCTGGTGGTCCAACGGGAAAAGAGAGAGTGGATTTTGGATGCACTGAATGTAATTATTCCACTTATACAGGGATGTCATTAAACAGGTTTAGAGCTCAGAGAGGTACATCCGAGGACTTCACATCATCAGCCTCACTGTTCATTCAATTAGTTTTGTGAAAAGTGAAAGTACAATATTTACACAAACGTACAGCTTTGTTTTGTACTCCAAAATAATAATAAAAAAATGTCCTTTGTGCATTCTTTCCAGGTAGCAAAATAGGATAGAGTAGTTAAGGAACCAAAGGAGTTCAATGATGGGAGACTTTCATGAGGAACAGTTTGTGCATGACTTCTACACAACAAGACAAAAAACAAGTAATATTAGTAGCCCCTAAGTTGTGTAAATAAGTAGTGGAATAAAATAGCATCATTATTACTCATATTCATTTACATCATGCAGAGTAAATTTATGCACATTATAAAAAATGTACCCGTTCATTTAAAAACATTAGGTTTGTAAATCAATTGGTTGTCAATATTATGGATTAATATTGTGAATGTGAGCCATTTTACCTACTTCTAAAACCTGCCAGATACCAAAGTATGACTTAAGAGCAAGACTTCAAATTCTCTGTTTACTTTGTATTCAGGTGTTGCACCTACTGTTGTGTTTCTTAAGCCCTCCATACCTTCATGGAGAAATATCCACAGAACAACTGCATGTTGTGCACTGTCACACAAACAAACCAGATGTAGATTTAATGAGTTGGATGCTTATAACTGAATTACATCGCTTTAATTCAAATTGTAGGGCAAAAATCTTATTTTCTACAATTTCCCACTTTCCCAAATGGAGTCAGTCAGCTGAGACATGTTTAGTTTCCAAAGCTTGCTTCTTTAGCTTTGCTCTGGAGCTGCAAGGCTAATGCAGCTAACAAGTAGATGAATGCAAGCTTATAGTGAGTGACTGGTCCACCATCATGCAAACTGCACCCCCAAATCACACTTGTTAAGTGGTCTCAAATGTTGAGAAAAAAATGCAGAAATGTTGTGTGCATACATATTTTTGTACATTTGTAGCTCCAGTGCAGAACACAGAAGTAGACATTTGACTCTAAACTGGTCTTCACTGATTGACCTCACATGGGGTAAATGAAACTTTAACAAAATAAAATAATAATAATAATAATAATAATAATAATAATAATAATAATAATCTCTTAAGTTTCACTGCAGACTGGCAGGATTGCCTACAGAGCATTGCTAGCTGCCTCTTAATGAAGTAACATTCCTTTTTATTTGAGTGTTGTCCAATTTTGTACCACGACCCCTTATTCTTCGGGTTCCAAGGGGCAAGCTGACACATGCAAAAAACAAGGGGTAGAGGTAAAAATCTGAAATGTGATTGGGCCTTAATATGTTTAGTAAAGCGTCAACTGTACATTGACATTTTTGCATTAAACTTTAGTTGTTACTCATGTAAAAACAAGTATATTTACAAAGCAACAGCTGATGCCATTTATCTGTATTTCACTATACATACATAACAACTACATAGGAAGTGTTTAGGAACTTAATCATGAACATATCACAGTGTATAAATTAATTACCATATTTAATTGATGCTTCAAAATGATTACATAATTGTAATTGTTACTGCACTGTTCATGAATGTGAAAAATGTAAAGCTTTAGCATATATTTTTGCATATCATAACACTGCAAATACCAACACCGTATTTAACCATATGGTCTACACTCCACAGATACACAGATGGTCTGAGATGGTTGTCCAGCACTGTTAATGAGCCAACAGCATGGCGTAGAGAGAATTAGAACAGTATCAGTCTGTCTGAGACCAGTGCAATGAGTGAGCTTTAGACCTGCAGCGTGAGACAGCCTGAGGATGAGGGCTTTAGAGACAGTGTCGTGGCTGATGGATGCAGAGAGAGACGGGGCAGCCGACCCTCTCCTCTGAACTCAGCTCATTACAGCGCAGCTGCAGCACATTAACAGCAGATGAATTACTCATTGGCCATGAGATGAGATCTAATCATGTCAGAGCAGATCCTCAGGTTTCTCCTTCATGATTTCTCTCAGGCTTTCACTTGTCGTTATACTGGTGATAGACAATTACTACATGGTACAAGATAAGCATTAGCCAAGTGGTACCTACTTAACGGTACCCCATTGAAATAGATGTTTATTGATGCAGTATGATTGATGCAGTCATTTTAAAAATAAACCTCTTCATGTTAAAGTTAATAGATTATGAGCCAAATTAATCAGTCAGATCAGAGCGGTTGCTCACGCACAGGTGTTGGCTTGCATAATATTCTGCCAAGCTGTACTATGCCAGGCTAGCCCTTTTTTAACATGCCCAGCATGGAATGAAAACAATACACTTTCTTCTCACACTAGAAAAGCTGAGCCCTTTCTTATTACAACAAAAGAACCTATTTCAGATTGGTGGCAAGTGAGCAGCAGAAAAAAAATCAGGAGGGTAATTCACAGTTTTGCCAGCACTCACAGACTTGTAAAAGTGTCTGAAACAGTCTTTTGCTATTGCCTTGTTTAGGTGGCAAGTTACAACATTTAAAGGGAGTGTTTTCTGAGTCACTATTTTGATCTGATAAAATATTTCTGTTTTGTGCGCTTGTTTTATGTATATTTTATAATGTTCACTTGGCGTCTTTCTCCAAGAACACATGATGTAATGAAGCCTATACCTGTAGCTGACACCCTAGTATGTAAAAAGAAAAAAATAACTTAGCTAAAAACTTTAGTAGTTTTCTACTTGAAGCCTCAGTTTTATTGGTACATTTCTTCATTTTTTACCAATACACTCTGAGAAGGAAAGGCATGAAAAGTCTCAAGGGCAGACCCCTCTTGTCACTGTTGTGGTACCCTCAAGGGGTCTCAATACATTTAGTCAGAGAACATAATTGTACCATAATCCACTGAAATGAAATTTTCTAAGTTGTACTGACTCTACACACCCTGTTATTCTGTTTTAAAACATTAGGTTATGAACGGTCCACAACTGAACCACTGTTGTAGCTTTGAGGGAACATTTACACTGTTTATACTTTGATTAAAAAAATGTACCTTATTTCTAAAAGTGTAGGTTTATGCATATTTAAACCATTTATAATCTATGAATACTTTTGAAGTCCTCAAACTATGAAGTCATAATTTTTATACATATTGTCCTGTACATAGTAGCTTAAGGATATTGTCATAGAACTGATATGGCAGCCTTGATTAGGCCTCTGCCTTAGAAGTTCTATTACTTGGTAATGTTTCATAACAGTGTTATGAATGGCACAACTGTCTAATAGTTTAGTTTAAGGACTCCTATGTTAATACAACAGTTACTTTATAAAACATTTGTCATCTTGCAATTACTGACATAAGCTGTTCATAAATTCTTTAGAACATTATACAATACTTACGAATGTGTAAGAAAGTGGTAATGTATCTCATGTATCGATTTTTAGAAATCTTGCATTTAAAATATTAAATTTTAACTAGTTATTCTGACATTAGTAGTATTTTATCATAGTAATAACAATATGAACCATTAAAATAAACACAAATGTCTATGAAGTAAAAGTAATCATTTATTTTCTTTTGTGGATGCACATTCAATTAAATCAAATTAACAGCAGTATTAGAATACAGTGTGCAAATGTTTTATGTGTATTTAGTCTTTTTTTCCAAAAACAGTATTATCCATTTTTATTTGTCCATGTAGATATATGTACCAGCCAAATACTTGGTAATTATTACCAACACAGATGCATAGTTACAAAGTACATTTCACGTACACTTACATTTCAAGGGCATGTACAGGAAAACAATCCAATATGAGTGTTATGAACCAGTGGAGTCAGCTAAGTGTGGCACATCCCTACCATTTACATTTACATTTACATTTACAGCATTTAGTAGACAATCCAGAGTGACTTACAATACTAGAGAAAGTATCTTTAACCAATAGTTAGAGAGAGACAGTCTTGAGCTCAGGTACTGCTAGAAACAAAAAGTCCCTGTTGATACCCAGAAAAAAGGAACAGAGTTGAACACAAAACTCTGTGCAATACAATACAATACAGTAAACTACAATACATACAATACATATACAATACAATATATAAGTGCAGCACAATATATTGCAGTTTATACTTAATTCAATGCTCATTTAAGTGCTGTGTAAAGAAATGCATCTTCAGTCTGCGTTTGAAGACAGCAAGAGACTCTGCTGTACGCACAGCCAGTGGGAGTTCATTCCACCACTTGGGTGCCAGTATGGAGAATTTTCTCAACGCTTGTCTAACGTGCGCTTTGAAGGATGGCGGGTCAAACCGAGCTGTACTCAAAGCTCGAAGGGCTTGTGGTACAGTTTGAGATTTCACCATTGCCATCAAGTAGGTAGGGGCTGGTCCATTTTTGGCTTTGTTGGCAAGCATTAAGGTTTTTGCATGCAGCTACAGGAAGCCCATGAAGGGAGAGCAGCAGTGGGGTGACGTGGCTGAACTTGGGCAGATTGAAGACAAGCCATGCTGTCGCATTCTAGATGAGTTGCAGAGGCTTGATCGTCTGCATGGGAAGACCAGCCAAGAGCAAGTTGCAGTAGTCAAGCCTTGAGATGACAAGAGACTGCACTAGCACCTGGGCGGCCTCTCGGGTGAGGAAGGGTCGGATCCTATGGACGTTGTACAGGAGATATCTGCATGACCGAGTTAGGTTTGCAATGTGAGTCAAGAACGATAACTGGCCATCCAGAGTCATACCAAGACTTCTTGCCTCTACAGGCAGAACAATTGGAGAGTTCTCAAATGAGATGGCAAGATCATGATGAGGACCTGTATTTGCAGGGATGAATATCAGCTCAGTCTTGCTAGGACTGATGTGGCTTTGTCTAAATTTCTAATCAAAAACAGGATCTCAAAGTTATATCAACAAAACAATTTTTCCTAATAACATTAAAAGAACGGCATCATATTTGCATCTGCGTGCACATCTGTAACCTGGTCACATTACCCAAATCCTAAAGAAATCAATTCAAAAATTTGATGCTGAATTTACTGTACCGCTTGGCAGCATTCTCCACAAGGTGGGAATCTGTCCAAAAGAGACACAATAGCTCTGTGTCTCTCACCTGCTGCTTGCACACATAATCTCCCCTTGTTTCCCCCTCTCGGCCACGAATGGCTGCATTTGTCACCGTGGTAACTGAGTCTCTTATCTCATTAGTTGAGATCATCATGGCTTCTTCAAAGGAGTACACAGCAACCGTAGGGGATGAGCACAATGCACAGATATGGCAGAAAATAGCACAGATTGAATTTTGCCTGTGAGCCTGCGTCATCAGTCCAACAAGCTTAGGTAAGACAGCGTCAGCTCCTGCTGCTCAGGACAACATGCCACTATACTGCTGTCAACAAGGCTGCAGACCAGTAAGACAGGTATTTGACTTTTTCATTGGATCATTTCTGAGGTTGAATGGCAAAAAGCCCAGCCTAATCTCATAAGAGCTATGATGAGCCAGGAAGGACAGCTAATGCATGAATGCTTAAATACTCCAAGCATTAGTGACGTGCATACGTATAGTTTTTCTCTAAGACATCAGTCATGGCATCTGTTTAGAAAATACCATATATCATATAATGGTTTTATATTTATGTATCTTTTGTGTCAAAGACTCATTTTCAGTGCAATATTAAATATTGGGAATAAACATAATAATGTAGTTCCATTGCTTTTATCCCATCTGTTTAGTCTTACTTACTTACTTCACATAATGATCGTAACAGCACAATGACTGTTGATTCAGATCCAATACATTCACTCCACAGTGTGGAGTGAAATGAAAGTTGCAGTGTACTTTTATACAGGAACATTAGCAAGATTTCTACCTGAACAACATAATAAGGGAAAGGACTGCTGCCATATAGAGAGTATGGGCAATAAATTGCAACACTGTACCGGATTAGAAACATTTAGAGAGACAGTGACAACTGAAATCGATACCTCAGTGATATCTAATTTGCAGAGTTGATAGAATACAAAAAATAGTGCTGTAGCCTGCATTTGACCCGTTTGTTAGCTGAAATAATATCGATGCTGTCATTGACTGCATAGGGAGTGCTCATATATAATGATGTTGCTGTTCACAGGTGCCAGGTTTGGAGATTGAATTCAGCTGTAATATTTCTCCCACACCTTTAGTGGTTTCAAATCAAGTGAGCCAAGAAAACTAATCAATCCAAACAAGATGATTCCTTAGTAAAATTGGTATGGATCAAGTCACTTGTACTCCCAACTTTCTTTTAGGCCATGTAAGAAAAGCTTGAGCAAAAACTTACAATGTTTCATCAAGTGGAATTAAATATATAGACTCACTAGACCTTGTTAAAAAAAGTCAGGGGTTATAATATGATGAATTTGTGCAAGGTCAAATAAACTGCTAACCAAAACATGAATTACTCTTATCATATCCTTACCACAACTTCATGATTTTTGCAGAAAGCCATGTAACATTAAGGAAACAAGGGCATTATATTTATTGAGTGATTGACTGATTGACTGATTGATTGCATGGAGAAAATCATTCAGTAATGAATGAAATGAATGAACAAAACAAACAAAAAAAACACTAGTACTACTATCACTATAAATAATAATAATAATAATAATAATAATAATAATAATAATAATAATACACACATACATTTTCTAAGTGGCTTACCCTTCTGGGACACAGCAAGAGCTGGAGCAGTCCCTGTGGTCATTAGGTGGAAGGTTGAAAACACCTGGACAGGTCACCAGGGCTTATAATACTACTGCTACTACTACTACTACTACTACTACTAGTAGTAGTAGTAATAATAATAATAATAATAATAATAAAGGTTTAGATAAGGAGATATTTGTTAAAATGCCTATACCTCCAGAACACATCATGAAGAGCAGTCTCTTCTTCTGTCTGATCACTTTGTTCACTTTAATTAATAACAGGACATTAGACTAAACCATAGTTTTGAAGAGTTTTAAGGCAGAAGAGAGAGACAGTTTACTATTCATGAATCACTGCACATTATACAGATTCTAAACTGCTCAGTCTGTCTTCAAAGATGAAATGCTAATATATGCCATTAAATTGATTTATTCTGAACATGTTTGAGGTTCCTTCAGCCAAAGAACACATGTACAGAGCTCATTCCTATTAATTTATCAAGAAATTATTCTACTTCATCTTCTCCTTACCTGTATGATCAGCGAAAAGCTCTTTGAATGTGACATGGCCCTCTCAGCCTTCAAACCACACACTACATTTCAATATATTCATATTTTAGACTACATACACTAACAACATAGGAAAAATGTCTGGATTTCATATATAGTTCAAGGAGCTGAGATGTTCTGGGCATTTTCTAAATAATCAGTGTGTTAATGTAACAGAATCTATTCAAAGTAATTTCACTGTATTTGTAATAAAGAAATTTAATATTTTATGTTTCTCCAACCCATGGTTTTAAACTATTAAGTCTCAGTTGCCTTTGATTCAATTTCTTCTGATGTTTCTTTGTAGATGATTGTTCATTTTTGTTTTTAAGTTGGAAAACAAATCACTAATCACTAACCCTTGTTCAATTGAATAGAGTTTCTAAAATAATCTTTGTGAGAACAGAGCTGTGAGGCTTTGTTTACCAAGGAAGTTAATCTGAATCTGTTTATCAGGGAAAGAATGTCCTAATGCCTTATTCTCTTTGAAATAATGAACTGTGAAGAGATGAAAACAAGTTTTGCTAATCCACTGGCTCCTTTGTATTGGCCTATTTCTCCAGAGTGCACAACTTTTTCCCCTTTTAGTCATAGAACATTTCACAATTTTAGTTGCTTTGTTTCTCCTCATTTCAGCTCTCCTCTTCAGTTTTAGAAGCATCTCTTTGTTAACATTGCTTGCCACCTTGAGAGGGTGATTTTTACCCCTTAAAATATGGTTTGTACTATATAAGTTATCAATGTATTTACCTTGATAGGTCCAACTATGCTTTTGGGAAATGTACCCCTGGCTGTTCATAGTACTAATAGTACTGTGAGTACTATATAGGTTAACGTATGATGCATTTCTTGTTCAGTTTTGTTTCTCTCCATGTCAGCACTAAGTTTGGTCAGGGGCCAGAATGGTGTCTGTTGACAGGCACATAAGAGATTGCATTCATTGTTCCCTGCCATACAACACAATGTTACTTCCTAAAAACCTCTTTGGCATCGTCTACTAAATTGCATTAGGTGTCTTCAATGTGAAAACTCACCTTTTGTTAACTTTCCATGACAGTGGAACACAGCTTGGAAAAGCTTGATTCCCCAGTGACAAACCAAGATGGACCAGAGCCTTAATCAGATTCAGAGAGAGCTTTCTATTCTAGAGTTTCTATGGAAGATGTAGAAATCTTGCTTTTACAGAATTGTTACATACTTAGGTGACTTACAGCCCATCCCCTATTTTTTATGTTACTGTTTTCCTTTGGTTTACTAAGTTTATGTGGGTTTATGTATCATAGTTTGTCATTGTGTCATAAATTATATCTGTTGGCTGTCCTGTGTCATGTGTCCATTTCTTTATAATTTTAATGGCCTCTTTTCCAGTGTAGAGCCAAAAGGGTTGCCAAGGCCAATTTTTGCCCTTCCATGCTGGTGTAGACTTGTAAGACCAGTTAGTTTCTTTTTCCATCAGCTGGGCTGGTAAATTAGGATCATGAACATCAAACAAAAAATACACATGTTCAATTCTGGCTATTATTACATTACCAGTACTTTCATATAAGTCTTTATTCCCTAAATGTGTGTTATTGGAGCATCAATTGGAACTGAGTTTGTACTGTGGTGGGTGGCACTTTTTTCACCTGCTAACTAAGTTCACCTCAGAACAGGTTCGATTTCAGCTTTCTGTCACTCTCAACACACTTCATTTGACTTTGCTCTTTTAGACATGAGTTTTTGTTGTGAGCAAAGAACTGGTTAATCAGAGTCAAACATGTAGTATGGTGCGTGCCAGTTTGGATTTGTGCAGCTAACTAGGAGAGGAAAGTCAGCTAGCATTAGTCTAGCTAGCAGCCTATAGATCTAAACACTATGTAACAGGATTAATTTCAGCTTTCTGATTCTCCAACATCAGTCTTGACTTCGCTTCCTCAGATTTGCATAGTCTTAATCTGAACTTGCTTCAACATTGCCTCTGTTAGCCAGAATTAAATCTGTTCTGTGGTAAGCAGAGCTATTAGCATACTAGACTAATGCTAACCAGCTCCACTTGCCTAGTTAGCAGAACCATTTAACATTTAGCAATTGTTAGATTGATGACTTGGCATTTATTGAATGATGAACTACTTTTCAATTATTTGGTGAACATGTAAATGAACTGAATGTACTGAATGTATTTAGAAATTTGGCACAACAGCGACATAAGAGTAGAACCAAACATCAAATATCTGCACCATATGCAGAGACTAATATATATATATATACCGCACAGCCAATCTGCTCTAACCTCTCCAAACACCCATCCAGTGTTGGCCACCCAATTCTCCCTGACAGAATAAGGACCTGAGAGGCTGTTTATATATATATATATATATATATATATATATATATATATATATATATATATATATATATATATATATATTTATTTATTTATATTTATATTTAAATAAAAGAGTGTCTAATAGAGTGGACTGTGAGTGGACTCCAGCAGCACTGCTGTGTCTGATCTATTCAGATCACTGCACTTCTGCAAGATTTTCACTCACCTTTGCACTTTTATAAATGTGATGTGACACATAAACAAGATTTAATTTGATTTGATTTGATTAAGTCATCTCATAGAACATTTCAGCCTCAATGGGTCAGCCTTGAGCATGGTTAGCTAACTATATTGAGGATATGTGCTGAGCATTTGTGTTGCTGGAACAGTACTTGGACTCTACTCTACATTTGGCTCTACAGTGGAAAAGATGCCACTGAATGGGCTGGCTAAACTGCTGTAGGCTGAATCCATGAATGAATTTGTTGGTTTTCATGACAACACAAAATGAATGGATTTTTTGTGGGGGCTTTTTTGCAGCTGAAATTCCAGAAATGAACTGTATGGACTGGAGTGTTGATGTTTATATACTACATCAAACTCGTTTATTTCAAAAATCACTTTTCCATAATATGGACCTCATAAAAATAGCTGCACTTTTGTGGATAAACAGCCTCTCAGGTCCTTATTCTGTCAGGGAGAATTGGGTGGCCAACACTGGATGGGTGTTTGGAGAGGTTAGAGCAGATTGGCTGTGCGGTTATGGTTCACAAGCAACTCTGGGCCTGACCGCAGGCTTTGTCAACCAGTCGAGGTGGATTGATAGCTGACCTAAGAGAAAAAACGGAGTGATGTGGGAATGTGGGAGGGAGAGTGTTCGGCCAACGGCATGCTGGTCAGTAGAGAAACACGTGTGGTCATGCAGCAGCCTGTGGGCATGTATAGTGAAGGTCCTGTCATGCTGTATTACCGCTGTTTTAACGCGCTGCAGCACAAACCCTGATTCACTGTTGTGTCTGGTGTCTTTGTATGTTTACATTGGGGATTTTGTACATAGTCGGGACAGAAGCAGCTGTGGGGAACTGTCATCTGAGAACCTGCAAACCTTGCACGTACAACACTTGCAGTATTGCAAGGGATGCCATCGGAATGTCCAGCTGAAGCTAGCAATCTAACTGACCAGTACAATTACTAAAAAAGGTTTGGAGTTGGCTAAAAAAAAAGGTTTGGAGTTGGCTAAAAAAAAAGGTTTGGAGTTGGCTGCCCTGCGATGGACTGGTGACCTGTCCAGGGTGTATCCTGCCTTCTGCCCGAAGACTGCTGGGATAGGCTCCAGCATCCCCCCGCGACCCTGACGGAGAAGCGGCTTAGAAAATGGATGGATGGATGGATGGATGGATGGTTTGGAGTTGGGCTGCAGGGATATTTCTCGTTCTTTCACCTTAAATTCAAACAATAAGGTTTATTTTTAACATAGAAAAATTATTCTGTTAACATAATTTTGCCAAATCCATATGGGATATTTTAATATGTTGATACAATTTTTAATTTCCCTTGAAGTCCACTTGTAATATGTTGACCATTTTCCAACCTCTCTTTATTCCTTAGTATTAAACAGCTTGTTTTTGTTTATGCTTTTGATTTTTCCCTGTATCATGTTTTGTCTCATTTAAAAACAGTCAGGGCTAAAACATTCCTTATAACTTAAACATGAATGGGTGGTGCTAAACTGCTGTAGGCCGAATATGCAGATGTATGGGAATGTGTCATTTTTTGTGACATCACAAAAACAATGGATTCAAAATGGACCATTCCTGCAGGTTAGATTCCACATTAGGACATTACAGTGAGTGAATGTTACATCTTAAAACTATATCAACTCATAAAAACTAGTATGCACATGATGTGGGGCCTTTAAGGACAGTTAACTTTAATGAGCAAAATATGTATGTGTATCTGTGGGTTTCTCCCACAGTCCAAAGACATGCAGCCAGGCCAATTGGACACACTAAATTGCCCCTAGGTGTCAGTGTGTGGATGTATATGTTTGTTTGTCTGCCCTGAGATGGACTGGCAACCTCTTTCCTGCCTTCCACTCAATGACTGCTGGGATAGGCTCCAGTTTCCCCACACAACCCAGAAGGATAAGCAGATCAAAAAGATTCTTGTTTACTACTGTATATTATCATGATGTATCTTTTAATAGTGAATGTAAATACAAAATAATTGCAGTAATTGCTACACTTATGGCTACAATAATGATGTACCTTTAGCTTTTGTTCTGCAGAAGAGTAAATGTGTAAAAACAAACAAAACCTTAGAAATATACCTACAAATGTGACCATCATTTTCAGAAACAATTTCCAACCAAACAGCCTCTCAGCCAATAAAGGTTATAATGTGAATGCGAATGCAGAGAGCACTAGACATTTATAATTGCACCCAGTGCACATGTTACAAGCACATTGAATGCCAGCTTGCCTAAGCCAAACCTAAACAGAAGAAGTGATGATTGATCAATCACACACACTATGGATTTTCCTGGCAGTGCAATTTGTGAAGGTAATGAATGTGTCATAGCAGTCAGGTTAGTGTATGACGTTCTCAATCTCAGCCGCCAGGGCCACTGCCGGCAGCGCGACCAGCTGCTAGCCTAAGTGTGGAAGTGATGGTTCAGTGCCCTCTGACAGCCTGTTCTGCTGAGGAAAATGCCTGTATGAACCTTCAGGCTTTGCCTTGTCTCAGTCTTTCTCTCTCGCTCTCTCTCTCTTTTTCTCCACCTCTCAGTGCTTCCTTCCCATGAGGCCTCCAGGGCCTCTGGCTGCTCCGATGATGAGGGTCTAGTACCTTTTTTGTACAAGGCAAAAATGTATTAAAAGGTATTATAGATGACTTGTATTTTTAATCTCTCAAAGGAAAACTCATCAAACTATGTTACTTTACCAAAAACACACTTTTAAAAATAAAGGTGCAGTGGTGACCTATAACTGTTAGAGCCAGGACTTCAGTTTTGGTATGTCATAACAAGACAAAAACAAGAAAAAAGTAAACAAAAACACCCTACAATAATGTAAATTTCTTTAAGTTCCATTGTCAGAAAAAGGTACTGTCCAAATACATTTTAGTACCAAGATACAAGGAACATAACTGCATCCCCAAAAGTACAACATGTTCCTTAAGGTCCAAATATGAAGAGTTTTACTTTTTCAGAGTAAGTCACATATTCATGCCTTTTCATAACTTAATAAAAGCCTGCAGTCAATAAAATGTGTTTGGAGTCAATGCATTTTTAAAAGATATAGCTGTACCACAATAGTTATATTAGTTAGCTGTGCTCCCCAACTAACAGTACTGAAGAAGTATCCCACTCACATTTTCAGTCTGTGACATAAGTAGGTTATCCCGAAGGCCTAAAGCAGGGGTCTTTAATTAAAATTCAAGGCCCAGTTAGAGAAAATATCCTCAAGCAAAAGTACATCATAATGTCTAACTTGCATCATAATTCAGTGCCATATACTGTAAACTGAAGTAGCCTAGTTGGTATATTAACATCTTATGTAGTCAAAAACTGAATGTCAAATCAAATAAAGTACAATTCAGTTATATTTCAAGAATATTTATTGTCAATTTTCTCTTTTTAGAGCACTTCATGTAAAATAACTCCTTCTGACTCACTTTCTTCTCCAACACCTTGTTCCCCCCGTGTGTGCATCACTCACTCAAGTCTCAGTGCTCATCGTAATGCACAGATTGGATTGGCTGAGTAGCATCAAGTGTGATATTTACAACAAATGTGATTGGTCTGTGAGTTTCCCAGTCTGCTAAAGCTCCATAAATGCTACAAAAGTTATGCCAATTAAAACAGGACCACACCATCGAAATTAAATAATTATCCGTAGTTTATTGGTTATAGGTTCAGTTCCGCATAGGACACTCACTGGGTCTGGACTCGGACCGCGGTCCGCCTATTAGTGACCCCTGGTAACATTACAAATGGTAACATTTTTGCTTCCAAATAAAACTTAACAATGAAATAGGAGTATTACCACAATACTAGCAGTTTAAATCCAACAACTACATTGTAGTTGTTGGATTTAAACTGCTAGTATTGTGGTTATCAAATAAAAAAAAACTAAATTGATAAATGTGTTTTTTTAACTCCCAGAAATCATTAGCCCTTCTCTGAAGGCTCCAGAGGTCCTGAGGGTTCTGTGACTTCCCTAAAGAATTTTTCAAAGCACAAGTTAAAAATAACATGTTTTTGTAAATGAGATCTGGAAACATGAAGAAGTAAAATTTAGAAATATATGGAACTCACACATAATTAAAAAGTTAAATTCCTGTTTATTTTCAGAATTTAATATGTTGGGGGTGGGGGTGGGGCAAATAAAATGACTTGTGCACATTTTATATATTTTATGTTTTATCTTTTCTAATATGTTAAGCTCAGGAAAAAAAAATTGTGCACTAAAATCTGTAAGGGATTTGTTAACCTAATTTTAACCTAATTTTACTTATTGTCACACCAGTCATTTCTGGTGCTCCTGTCCTGCCTGCACCAGTCTCTGACAGTGAAACTTAACAACGGACTACAACTCCCATAATGCCCTGGACTCTTGCATCACATGTCCCATGGATCACATGACTCTAACCAGGTCTCAGTCACCTGAGTTTTAGATTGCCTTCACTTGTTACCACTAGTATATATACCCCTTTGTTCCCTGTTTTACTCATTGAGTATTGTTTGCTGTTCCTTCCCAACTCTACAAAGCGTTCTTTTTATGATTGTGTATTCTCTGTGTATGACCTTTTTGCCCATTTCTCTGTTTGTGATTTTTGCCTTGCCTGTGATATTGATCTGCCGTGCTTCGAACCCTGGACTGTTACTTCACCCTGGTATGTTTTGGATTTTGTTAATTTACTTAACATTGACACCCTGGCCCATTTTTGACCACTCTTTTGGACTTGTCTTTTTTGATAAAGCCTCATACATCTATCCACGCTTGTCTTCTATCTACCCAGCCGTGACACAAAACCAACAAAACTTGCAAATTATTATTATTATTATTATTAGTAGTAGTAGTAGTAGTAGTAGTAGTAGTAGTAGTAGTAGTAGTAGTAGTAGTAGTAGTAGTAGTAGTAGTAGTAGTAAGTTACATTTCTATAGCACCTTTCACAAACTCAAGGTTGCTTCACAAAGCATGGGCAAAAAAAAAAACTAAGCAGTGAAGGAGGAAGAAAAATGTGCATTAAATGGAAAAGCCTTTAAGTCAGATTTCAAAGAGGGAAAAGAAGAGCAGTGTGGAAGGACTGAGGAAGAGAATTACACACACACACACACACACACACACACACACACACACACACATATATATATATATATATATATATATATATATATATTTATATATATATATATATATATATACACACACACACAATGTATGTACAATAGGTAGAAATATATATATATATATATATATATATATATATATATATATATATATATATATATAACAGGTAGAAATTATTGGCATTTAGCAAGACACACTCAATAAAGGAGTGGTTCTGCAGGTGGGGACCACAGACCACTTCTCAGTACCTTTCTGCTTTCTGGCTGATGTTTTGGTCACTTTTGAATGTTGGTGGTACTTTCACGCTCGTGGTAGCATGAGACGGACTCTACAACCCACACAAGTGGCTCAGGTAGCGCAGCTCATCCAGGATGGCACATCAATGCGAGCTGTGGCAAGAAGGTTTGCTGTGTCTGTCAGCGTAGTTCCCAG
Source organism: Pygocentrus nattereri (assembly GCF_015220715.1). Lineage (NCBI taxonomy): Eukaryota > Metazoa > Chordata > Actinopteri > Characiformes > Serrasalmidae > Pygocentrus > Pygocentrus nattereri. The sequence continues at coordinate 22,578,445 of NC_051213.1, forward strand.
AGGCTGGAGGCGCTACCAGGAGACAGGCCAGTACACCAGGAGACATGGAGGAGGCCGTAGGAGGGCAACAACCCAGCAGCAGGACCGCTACCTCCGCCTTTGTGCAAGGAGGAACAGGAGGAGCACTGCCAGAGCCCTGCAAAATGACCTCCAGCAAGCCACAAATGTGAATGTGTCTGCACAAACGGTTAGAAACCGACTCCATGAGGATGGTATGAGGGCCCGACGTACACAGATGTGGGTTGTGCTCACAGCCCAACACCGTGCAGGACGCTTAGCATTTGCCAGAGAACAGCAGGATGGGCAAATTTGCCACTGGCGCCCTGTGCTCTTCACAGATGAAAGCAGGTTCACACTGAGCACATGTGACAGACGTGACAGAGTCTGGAGACGCCGTGGAGAGCGATCTGCTGCCTGCCAGACACCTTGTGAGACCATATGCTGGTGCGGTTGGCCCTGGGTTCCTCCTAATGCAGGACAATGCTAGACCTCATGTGGCTGGAGTGTGTCAGCAGTTCCTGCAAGATGAAGGCATTGAAACTATGGACTGGCCCGCCCGTTCCCCAGACCTGAATCTGAATGAGCACATCTGGGACATCATGTCTTGCTCCATCCACCAACGCCACATTGCACCACAGACGGATGCTTTAGTCCAGGTCTGGGAGGCGACCCCTCAGGAGACCATCCGCCACCTCATCAGGAACATGTCCAGGCATTGTAGGGAGGTCATACAGGCACGTGGAGGCCACACACAATACTGAGCATCATTTTGACTTGTTTTAAGGACATCACATCAAAGTTGGATCAGCCTGTAGTGTGTTTTTCCACTTTAATTTTGTGTGTGACTCCAAATCCAGGCCTCCATTGGTTAATAAATTTGATTTCCATTGATGATTTTTGTGTGATTTTGTAGTCAGCACAATTAACTTTGTACAGAACAAAGTATTCAATGAGAATATTTCATTCATTCAGTTCTAGGATGTGTTATTTGAGTGTTCCCTTTATTCCTTTATTTTTTTGAGCAGTGTGTGTGTGTGTGTGTGTGTGTGTGTGTGTGTGTGTGTGTGTGTGTATATATATATATATATATATAAAGTTCTTTCTGATTGTATGAATTATTGCTATGCTTCCAGATGCACACACAGACACCAGCAGCTGACCTGACAAGCACCACACTGCATGAAACAATGAGCCAACAAAAGAACAGCCTCTCTGCATACAGAAATGCAATCTTCACACCATCACAATCACACCAGAACAACCAGGGACATGAACAGTGACAAAAAGAAGCTGGTGATATAGACAAGACATAAAGACCCAAGCAATGCTAAAGAGAGGACTGATCTATCACAGCATTTTTCTTGGTTTTGTTGGTTAGTAAGTGAAAATGACATGGGAACTGATTTACTAGCCTGGCAGGGAGAGATCTGATGTCATTAACTGGGTGATCAGTGAAAGCTGTGGAATTTTGCATGATTAAGTAGTAAGCAATTCAGGGCTTGCCTGTGGGATTGAAAAAACAATGGATGGAGTGCACAAAACAAGTGGGCTGATGTGCAAACCGATTATTTTGTATAGTCTATGCTTTGCTTGGCCTGAAAGGGTCTGAAACAAAAGTTATTTCTTATTTTTGTAATAAGTGCAATGTGATATTTGACAAATGCTGTTAATGAAAAACATAAAAGAACACAGAACGTATCCTGTGTGTATTATTTCTCTTTTGAAAATTTAAGACAAATGTAAGTCTCAAGATATGTATATGTTCAGCAGTAGCATTATATTACATTACAGCAGCCTAGTTTCTGCATACTGTAAAAGCTAATATGCAACTGCACATTTGGTTAATGCTATTAGAATTTTCACTATGATCCTTGCTGCTTCTCTTCATATGACATCACTTACAGTGAATTCAATTCCATAGCTAAGCAAATTTTCAATAGCTGTGGTACATCTTTTATAAATCCATAGAAAATGAAATTTTCTTCAGTGACACATTGACCTAAACCAGCATGCATTTGATTGTTTGCTTATGCAAAACCTGAATAACATTAAAGATATACTTGGTAAACATTTGTTAAAGTTAAATTAAAGTTAAATTTGTTAAATTATACTGATTTTTCTCCTTAGCTGCTGTTGTTGGGGCAATTAGGCCCTATGTTAAAAAAGGATACAACATAAAACACTGTCATACAGTCTCAAACACTCCAAAACAACAACCCACCCATTCACTATCCAGTCCAACAAGCAAAACAACAAACAAACAAAAAACAACAACAACAACTGCACTGCAAACATGGATGCAAGTCTATCTCACACAGGGCCACTTTAACCTGCTCGAGGACCCTGAGGCTACAGGTCCTCGTGGACCCTATGGGTCTAGTTACACAAACTGTTTTTTTTTTTTAAAAGTGTTTTAAATGAAAGTGCACACATTGTCAGCAACTTCCAGTACTGGCATTCATCATTTTTACATTACTGCACAAACATAAATGAAACTGAATTTAGCTTCCTCTCTTCCAGGTTCTTTCTTGAATTTACCATCCCCCCTTAATTGGTGCTGCAGTTGCATTTTGATGCCTGTGACTGCTTCACTATTTAAGATGGAAGATAAATTTTTAATTAGAAGCTGGCAAATAGGAACTTAAACTGAGAACCAAACTAGTAAAAGCCATAGTCAGTCAAGATTTGACATTTGCAGTGAACTTGATACAAACTTCAAATTGAGCTAAAATGTGTGAGGTGCTCTGTCCTCTGATCTGTCACATGTCACTTCTCCGGTGGTATGCGGTACAGTTTACTCTGTAAAACCATCAACATCACCAAAACAACAGGTCTTCACAAAGCTATAGTCTAAGGCTAGATTCAGTGGCCTAGGCCTGTGTAAAAGTGCGCAGGCCAATGTGGTAGACACAAACCACAGCGGAGAGGAAAAAAAATAATTAATTCATGTCTTACCTGTAATGCATTGAAGTAATGTTAGATGTTACTTAGATACAAACTCACAGTTTATGTAAGTAACATTATTCATCAGAGGAGCTGTGATAGACCACAGTAGCACCTCACTGTCCTACCCCATACCCTGGTGAGCAGAGTAGCAAGTAGTTTGTTATTGACACCATCTATTTCCATTCATTGTGGGTTCTTCTGCTTCGGTGCGAGCAGGTGTTGTATCTGAGTGAATTCCCCCTTAAAATTACAAACTTTGACAAATTGGGTCCTCGGGTGCGCATTCACTGAACATGGCATATTTGAGATTCAATGATAAATATTAGTTTCAATTTGAGTAAACGGTAAATAATCAGACTGATATATACTTTTTGCACCGTTCGTCGCTGATTGGGTGAATACAGCTGCAGTACAAACCTTTTTGTTTTCCGTAGTTCCAGTGTAGCTTGGTGTCGTTATCTGCCCAGTTAATGCGCACACCCAAGAACTTGATTTGTCATGAATTTGAGGGGGAACTGTTAGCTGTGTTTAATGGCTGTAGCTACAGACTAGTAACTAGAATGCAGAATGCAGTTTTGACATGAAACACAGAAGTAATCCTGGAGTAATAGTTTATATAAAAAATAAATTTAAAGCCAAAACTTTATAACAAAACTGTCACAAAACAATGTCCCCGGTATCAAGCAATGTATTTATAGCCGTTTTGTGTAATATCTTAACAGGATGTAGCTTTTACAGCCATTAAATACTTCAGATGTCTGGTTCCTAGTACTATAATGGTGAACAATTCTGACTCTAAAATTCTCTAAAAAGACACATTTCACACCAAACCACTCTGAATGATTTTGTTTATATCTAAACGGTTGGATCATTAAGTAATTTTGCAAAATTGGTGGAGGTCCCCTTTAATCCACGTCCAGGAAATCAGCACTAAGTAAACAGGCAGATTATTCTCAAAGACACAGCAAAAACACAGCAAGCAAGTAATAAACAATCATAGAACCATTTGAAAATGTAGCAGCTAGCTAGTAGTCTGGTTTGCTTTATTGGCTGGAATACAGTTGGCAAAGAAGTTTTAAAAAAAAAACAGGCATTTATCATTTATTTAATGATTGTTACAAATGAATGGACTGTTATTGAAGGTTATAAGGAAATATATAGAAATATAACAACAATCTTGACAAATATACTACCATATATAGTACCCTATTAGTAAAATTCAGTAAAGAGAGAGAGAGAAACTTTTAGGCTTTTGCTGGAAACGAAGGACAGTTGAATTTCCTCTTGTCAATAGTCAGCTCTTTACACGATTGATTTTTTTCTCATAGAGTCCGCTGAGCAGTCTGTTTGAACAATTTCTGGGCCCCCCAAAGAGAACATCACCATTATTGTTGCTAGTTTTTATTATTATTTTTTTTCAGCCAGAAGGCCATATTTCACTGATCCATGAAGTGGTCATTGAAGAGTCACTCGATGAATAGATGCCTGATCAAGCGGAGGTGGTTGCCATAGCGACAAGCAGGGGAACACAGGTAAGGGCCACTACTGATTGCCTGAACTCAAGAGCCATTGATGAGAGGTTGTTGCCACTGTTCAATCACAGGCAGCCTGCAACAGACTCTGAGAAAGACAGAATGGAGGCTGGGAAAGAACAACTATGGCCTTATACAAACTCAGAAGAGGTACAAAGAAAATTCATGCTCTTCTGATGAAGAGACATGAATGCAGACCAAATGCATAGAATTGGCAGTAAAGGAAGCGCAGCATTTTCAGTCGCACCAGGCCTGCCTTTCAAAAGACCAGCAGTGGAAAGCAGTGAATAATGCACCAGAATCTATGTATGTTCAGCCACAACAGCCTTTTAATTTCAACAAATCAGACATGAATATCTGTCAGAGCTGAGACACCAGATGGATGGGTCACTCTGACAATTTGCCAATTTTTTTTAAATGTTAGCTACTGCTTGCGGTTACACTCTGGAAAATATTCCAGTCTCTTTCAACTGTTTCTGCATATATTGATATCTTGAAGACCGTCACTCTGTAATCCATTTGGCAGCCAAATAGAAAGAAAAAAGAAAGAAAGCATGAAGCAAACATAACACGTTACACATTTTGACAAACAATGAGGAGTTATGAAGAACTGATCATTGCTGTGAGTTCACCACAGTTGAAAGGAGAGACCATTTAAAGGGCTAATTATCATTAGTGTTATTATTATTATTATTATTATTATTATTATTATTAGTAGTAGTAGTAGTAGTAGTAGTAGCAAAACTCAAAATAGTAGTAGTTATAAGAGTAATAATAATAATAATGATAATAATAATCATAATAATAACAATAGTTTAATAACCTGCTCTGATTTAATGTTTAATTCTGATTTATGCTGATGATGTTTTTTATTTACACACACACACACACACACACACACAATATATATATCTGTGATGTTATGATGAAATAATGGTTAGAATGCCTCTCTAAAACTAACTGATATATATATCAGTTAGTTTTATATATATATATATATATATATATATATATATATATATATATATATATATATATATATATACTGCTCAAAAATATAAAGGTAACACTCAAATAACACATCCTAGATCTGAGTGAATGAAATATTCTCATTGAATACTTTGTTCTGTATATACTGAATACTTTGTTCCGTTTTTGTACTGACAACAAAATCACACAAAAATCATGCTGTGAGCACAACCCACATCTGTGGACGTCGAGCCCTCATACCATCCTCATGGAGTCGATTTCTAACCGTTTATGCAGACACATGCACATATGTGGCCTGCTGGAGGTCATTTTGCAGGGCTCTGGTGGTGCTCCTCCTGTTCCTCCTTGCACAAAGGCGGAGGTAGCGGTCCTGCTGCTGGGTTGTTGCCCTCCTACGGCCTCCTCCACGTCTCCTGGTGTACTGGCCTGTCTCCTGGTAGTGCCTCCAGCCTCTGGACACTACGCTGACAGACACAGCAAACCTTCTTGCCACAGCTCGCATTGTGCCATCCTGGGTGAGCTGCACTACCTGAGCCACTTGTGTGGGTTGTAGAGTCCGTCTCATGCTACCACGAGTGTGAAAGCACCACCAACATTCAAAAGTGACCAAAACATCAGCCAGAAAGCAGAAAGGTACTGAGAAGTGGTCTGTGGTCCCCACCTGCAGAACCACTCTTTTATTGAGTGTGTCTTGCTAATTGCCAATAATTTCCACCTGTTGTCTATTCCATTTGCACAACAGCTGTGAAATTGATTGTCAATCAGTGTTGCCTTCTAAGTGGACAGTTTGATTTCACAGAAGTTTGATTTACTTGGAGTTATATTGTGTTGTTTAAGTGTTCCCTTTATTTTTTTGAGCAGTGTATATCTCACATACACACACACACACACACACACACACACACACACACACACACACACATCAGTCTTACTGCAGTGCTAAGAATGATCCACCACCTGAATATTACCTGCTCTGTGAGGGTCCTGTGGGGGTCCTGACCACTAAAGAGCAGGGTAAAAGGGGGCAGAGAGTATGCAGAGAAACAGATCTACAGGTCTACAGTCTGTAATTGTAGACCTATATAATATAAACCTATATAATAAGTGGAGCTGATAAAATGGACAATGAGCGTTGAAAAAAAGAGGCATATATATTTATATCAAACCACTTTTATTCAATTACATTACAAATTCTCTGTATTGCCTTATGAGCCAAACTGGACACAGAATTTGAAACCAGGAAACATGTAACTAGGAAACAGCAAGAAACAACAGTCCACATACTTTTACAAGTGTTTCCCATGTTGCTTGAACCTCATACATTTAGTACACTTCAGGCAAAATCCAATTGCTTTAGTAGCTCAGACTGAGGTCAGCTTGGTCTAAAGAGGGCCAAAGGTTATGGCCCTCATAAGTCATTTAAGCCTTATTTACATAGACAACCAGTAACAGGCTCAATTTACTATGACAGAACCAGGGCTGCCAACTCCATCTGACAGCTATCCTTATTTATTTATTGATTTATTCATTGATTTATTTATTTATTTATTTGGTAGGTCACTTACTAGCTGCTCAGCACATTTTGTCATTTTTGTGGCTCATGGAATAAGCTAGCTAGTTTGCTCTGGTTTGCCCAGCACAGACCTCTGAGAGCTGGGAGCATGTGAGAGCTATACCTCACCTCAGCCTATTACATTTGGGATTTCTGGGTTTGTTTTTCAGTTTATAATAATAATCTTGTCAAAGAGAAGACACAAGCAAGTATTAACTGCTGTGTTGCTTTTTTAATTACAAAAAATAAACATATTAAATTCACTAAAAGTTATATTTATAATTTCATGAAGCCTCCTTAAGTCTGAGGGCCAGTCCTTGAGGGTTGGCTATCCTAAGCACAACTGAAGTAGGTCCTTCTCTCCTCATTCAGTGTGATGAACAAAGACTAATGTCCTTAAAAGCAAAGGAAATGGTTTTAAGCCTTCATTCTGACACACTGATGATTGCTAGTGAAAGCCTTTGCTGCATCTTCAGGCGAGTCGCCTTCAAAATCTTTTCAAAACAGACGGTGAGCGCTCCGCGAGTCTAAAAATAGCTGCTATCTTTATCTTACGTGTAGTTTATAACACAGGGTTGTGACTGTTTTCATAGCCACATGTCAGGCGAGGGCGGCATGGCTCAGTCTTGCTAAAAGTGCTCAAAGTGGCTGCCAACGAGTTGAAAGAGTCGCTTGTCAGTGGGAGGAACACATGATGCAGGCTGCATCTGCACAGTCGCGCCTCGCGAAGGGGTGTTTAGCACGTGGAGAAAGACAAGGCCTTGGAAATGGAAATTGCCTGCCTAACCACCTGTGCCACGTTAGCTTGATGAATGTCGTGAATAATGTTGCAGCAAGCGCGACGAGCAGTGCGTGTGTTTCAATGAGGTTCTCTGACTGCCGATCCTGCCCGACTCAGTTTTGGAATAATAAAAGAATGGAGGAAAATCATGCCTCCACCATGTCTCTGTCCAGTGATAGGCAGGAGATTGTGTCTCCATTCTAGCAGGACGATTAACTGATGGAAAAACAATACAGTCTTGAATAAAATATGAGGATTTCAACTATTGTGGAAAACCTCCATCAGAAAAGACATTCTGATTGGGAACAATGCAAGAAGGCCTGCAGAATTATAGTCTAATCTCCAGCAGCATTCAGGTAGGCTGCAGTCCACATGTAAGATTATTGCAACAGCTCTCTAGCTGTGTTTTGTTTTGTTCATACAGGCCTAGCCATGCACTTCAGTCAGCAGTCCGTTCTGTGTTCTGTTTTGTTCATATAGGCATAGCCATATATGTCAGTGAGCTTGCCAGGGCAACCCATGTGCAGTGCATTATGAGATATTTCTCCTGACATTTGCTGATATTTCCTTCACCAGTTTCGGGCCTGTTCCGGTGGATGAATGAGCCCATTTGTATTCTGCAATTATGGGAGAGTTAGTCAGTAATAATCACCAAATCTCAGAGCCTCCAGCCTCTTCATAAAAGCATAAGTTCTCATTTCTTTGGAACTAAATTGCATCAAATTACACAGTAGAATTTACAAATTGTTTTACTTAAATCACATTATTTGTTCACAGTAATGTCTACATTACTTCATGGTTGTAGAATTATTTTCCTCTGTCCTATTTAATATATATGTCTTATTTAGAATATGAGGCTTTCCATCTGCACTCAACATACAGCTCTTGCAAATAGCCTGGACAAATTCTGTGGTTCTATATTAAGGCTAACTGATTTAATTTTGTAGCAGCTGAGAACATGCCAAGTTACACATTCAATGAATATGTACACTCAGAAGTGCACATGCATATTCATTTTGGCCCACTAGGCATGCGTTCCCCAATAGGATTTAACTATTACAGCACAAAATGCCATTACCCAGCTGTATCTGTTAAAACGCATCTAGGCTTAAAATTAGGGAACTGCACATCAGTCAGTTCTCATCATTTGTCAGTGTGAATCGACTTTTTTGGAATGAAGTCCAGTTCCTCTTCCAAAGAGACATGCCAGCAGCTATTTTCCTCTGAGCTAAACCTCAGGGCAGCAAGGGCAGCTTTGGTCCAATCCAGCCAAAGGCAAGAGCACACGTTTTAAATACTAGCCATGCATGAGTAAGCATAGAAACAGTACTTATTTCTTTATGTTTATGAGCCCATGCTAATTCTGTACAAAACACACACCCGCATTCAAACATACTGTGGCTTAAAAAGAGGAGGAATGAAGACAAAGATGTCAGCATAATACTTTCAAGCCCCATTAACACTTGCCTTTCCTTCAACTTTTTCACCCATGTATTAAGCTGTCAATAACACTAACAATTACTGCCCCCACACTATGGTTACATTTAAAGTGACTGCTTTAATTCCTTTAACATCCACATGAATTGGCTGTTAGTCTCTATGATTAATTAAGGCATGATGAACACTCTCAGGCCAGTGGCATCTTGATGGAAAAAAGGAATCATTAGAGGTCCTTCGGGTCCGCTTAATATACTCAAGCGCCAGTTGGCTTTTCAGCATCAGCTGGGGAAGGAAAGATCAACCAGCAAATCAACCTGCTTGACCTGCAATTTGCACCAGAGGAGATCAGCTGCAATAAGTGCAATGGTGAACCCCCCTCAACAGCATTCCCCCCACCTCTCCCTGGTGTGTTTCCTTGCCACTCTCTTTTTATTATCACGGAGAGCTGGCTTTTTTTAAAGCAGTTATTCTGCTCTTCATTGAAAATCAGCCTCCTGTGGGGATCAGTAAACGTGCTAGCTTGTTCTGGCTTAAAAAGAGAGAGAGAGAGAGAGTTGAGAGTTGAGTATAAGGATTATTACATGTTCAGGATGTACTATGGGAAGAAAAAGCAGAGCTCTTAGCAGATACATGACTTGTATTATCTGAGTCTTGCTTAATACTCAGAATCTGATTACAATAAATATGTCAGTCTGTCAAAATTATACACAGTTCCTGAAGGGATTTACTTTCTAGAGTGCCTAGTCTAAAAGCAAATTTCCTGTATTTGTATTCACAAAAAATTACTGCTCATAGATCTGTGTGTCTGTTGAAAATTAAGTAGCATAACAAACCATAGAACAGAGCAAGAGCTTAGGATTCCCCTGAAGATGCTGATAAGACTGATTGTGAAAGAAAGAATTCACGATGAACGGCCCAAAAAATGCTCCAAAATGACTTACAATAAGCCCTTGTTCCATTTACTTATATGCAAAGTTAAGAACATTTTTTCCTCCTCATGTAAAGTTGCTATTTTGAACCTACTTGTTTTTCTTTGGACAGTGATGATATGTGCCTTAACTTATCCTTTACTATCCTGCATGCAGAAATAGAAATAGAATATATAAATAGAATAAATGCAATTGTAGCTACAGCAGTGGGCTTTTTCCCTTTTTTTCAAAGAAGGCATTCATTCAGTAAAGAACCAACAAGATTATCATGTTTACAGCAAATCACCAAATGCCTACCCATTGGTCAAATCTGTCAGCTAATTTCCAACATATACTGTATATTCAGCCGACACAATGTAATAATTGCATAGCACTCCAGTGTTAATCAATGTAGCCTTTTACAAAAGATGGACATATTGCAAGCAATTCAGGAGCGGTCGTGCATGCACAAAGCAGTTTTACACATCTTCTTTTGTCACAAGCAGCATGTTGCACTCCTGCAATAGTTATCACTCACAACTGCTGGCCACACTGCATCACTTCTGCCATAAAACTAGCTTACCTAATTAATGCAACAATATGCAATCACAATACATCTGAAATTAACATTTAGTTTACAAAGGCTGCACATAGGACCACCAACTAACTGTGCACGCTTGTGAGGCACAGTGAAACAATGGAGCTGTCAATAAGCTAGAAACAAAAGACACAATGTAAGATCATTGATGAAGATAGCAATGTTAATAAAAGAAGTCTTCCTCACCAAAATATCTACAGAGGTGTAATTCTATTCCAGATTTTTAAAAAATAATATGTGAATCAATAGCATAGCAGTGTGAATCAATAGCATGTGCTTTCACAGCACATTTTGGGTTCTGTCTACTCACGTGCGTACATGTCATCTGGAGAGATAGAATGTTATTTTGATGGTAAACATTCTCAGCGTATCTTGAGGCCTGACTAAAGGAAGTAGTTTAAAGAGTAGTAAAAGGAAGCCTCTTAACAACTTCCTTGAAAAACACTAACACACATTCATGTCTGGTTTTAAAAGGTTGAAAAAAACATGTTAAACCAGCCACCACTAGTTGCCATTCAAGCAGAATATGTAATCAGCAGCACTTCTAGTATCTCTTCTTATTTTCTATGCAATCCTCCCACTTTGCATGATCTTCCATCAAATGCCTAAGCATGAGAGAGAGAGAAGTGCATGCACTTGCTTCATGTGCCAGTATGTAGCATGCGAGCAGAATGCATCAGAAACTGGTGCCCACAGCACACGGTGACCTAGCCAAAGGTCAACTAAGTTGGCCTAGAGCTAAGTAATGATATAGTGCCATACTTTTTGCTAATAGTGATGAATAATAAAGTATTTTCTGTATGCTACTTTAGGTGTTCTTGCTGTGACCTGTAGCTTTAATCTTAAATAAAGTACCAATAAAAAGTAATGGTACTTTATGGTATTTTACAAAATACAGTACAAGTTGTTTTATTAATTTTGTCTTTTTTTTAAAGAAATGTTGCATAATCCTACAATTTCATCCAATATATTATGTATACATGCATTACTTTAAGATTTCAGTGGGTTCAGTAACATATTACAAAACTGACTGTAAGGCTCATGCAGAGTCTAACATTCTGTAAGAGGAACATTCTGTATGCCAATTTTTCAGTTCGCTTTATTTGACCCCTCTGATTTTTGAGGTAAAATTGAATTGGATTTTAAATCAACTATCACAGTACTGTAGCTTTGCTGGTTGTTCTAATTCTGTTTTAGCATTGCTGAACAAATCCTTAGCTGGCCTATTTCTGGTTAATTTCCATTTCTCAAAAGGATGCCATGTGATCAATAGGTCTCATTTGCTAAAAGGACTTGGCCTGTAGGACAAATGTGCTGGCAGTTTTTCTTTCCCTTCTGAGAACGTACCTGGTCTGACTGTGATACCTCGAGTCACAAATCAAGTGACCTGCTTGATTGCATCCTTTAAGAGAATTGATTCCAAAACCACAAGTCATGGTTTTCTCTGATTAAATCTTCACTTCTCTGTCACAGGACACAAGGTAACACAGCGATAGACCACAGGAAATTGAGAAGGCATGGAAGTGCTAGATTGTTGATGGGATTTACCTGCTCAAATAGAATTAGTGGGTATCTGATATAGTTTACTATCGGATAGGATTTCTCTTTAGATGTCTGAACATGAAATGTTTTTAGACGGGTATTTAAAATAGACGTATTGGACACCGAGGTGGATCGCAGCTTACATTTACTCATGTACTTCAATAATATTGAATGGATATATACTTTCCTCAGTGTTTTAAAAATGATACTATTTTTACAAATACATCTGTGATGAAAGGAATGTGTGTTTTACTCATTTACACTTTACAGCTCTACAACTTTACAACTCTACAGCTATTTTAATTTAGTTGCTATTTCATTCATTTCTGCTTTGGGTTTGGCCAAATCTTACTTTTGAGGTTCATCTTTCAATTTCAGTTTAAGACTGAATTGAAAATAAAAGAATAGTGTCTAATATGTTGATAGATGCTAGATGATAGATGTACAAATACATACTAAAAATGTTTATCACTGCTATTTTGTTACTTTTATTATTATTTAGTATTTTGTATTATATTTTGAATAACTACTGATTTTGTACGTCTACTCAAATTACTTTTGAAAAAGCAAAACTTTTGCATGAGTAATTATTTTGCAGAAGTAATAATACTTTTAATAATACTTTTACTTCACTTTATGTTTAGACTACCCACTTCTGGTTGTACATATGGAAAGAGGCTTTTAACGTTTGCAAGTTAATACATGTACATTTAGATGTACTGTTACACATGCTTTACTTGTTGGCTGACTAGAAGGTGAGGGTAGCTGGCAAAGTCTGTTAAATCATTATTATTGTTATTATTATTATTATTATTATTATTAGTAGTAGTAGTAGTAGTCATACATAGTAGTATTAGAAGCAGTAGTAGTAATAGAAATAAAAATAATATAGTAGTAGCAGTAATGGTAGTAGTAGAAATAGTATAGTACTACAAATAGTATAGTAGTAGTAGTAATAGTAGAAATAGTGTAGTAGTTCTAAGAGAATTTAATAGTAGAAGCAGAATAAATAGTGGTGACAGTAGAGGCAGCAGTAGTAGTAATAGTATCAACGCAGCAGCAGCAGTAGTAGTAGTACTAGTAGTAGTTGTTATAGTAGTAGTAGTAGTAGCAGTTCATTAGCAGTCTAAAATCTTGGCTTGCATTTCAAGCTTACTGTACACTGTAGAACCATAGTGCAGCAACAGTTGATATACATGAGCAAAGACTTTAATATTTCATCTTGTCATGTGTATACCCCATATTTAAGCCACTAGACATGGGGGACACACTTATTCTCCATCCATCCTAAAACACTGAAGGGGATGGTGGTGTGTTCTCTCCACCAGGGAGCAAGAGGATTTTGGGAGCCAGTAGAGTCTGACTAATCAGAAGCTGCTTGGGGGAGCATTAAGACAGACGTGTGGAGGGGAAATGTGACACCTGGAAATTACACAATGTAATGGAATCAGCCAAGTGGTAAATGTAGCTTTTAAATAGGTTTTGTGTTCTCCATTAACTTCAAAGACACTGATTGGTTCTGACAGTGGAGAAAGTGCCGGTCAGCATGTTCGTTCAAACCCCTCCATCCTGCACCTCCTCAACACAAAGTTCTCCATAGTTAGCAGGGTGCTTTGGCCAAATGACACTACACTGTGTGCAGAATGTGTGTGTGTGTGTGTGTGTGTGTATGTGAAAGATCGTATAGGGCAATGAGAGCACAGCCAAACCTGTTTGAGCCAATTCAGGAAGTCCACCATGTAACCTGTTGGAGCTATTTACTGTTTGTCTGCAGCATCTAAACAAGTCTTAGCAATGTAGCCTGTCACCTCTATTTTGTAGATCCAATGCCTGAAGTAAAGGATATTTCTTGATCCACAAACACATGAACGAAACACCTTATCTAGCAGTATCTCACATCATCAAAACATAAGTCACCTGATCCTTTTACTTTATCACTAAGAACTAAGGCAATAAACTTCATCAGAGCACCATAATTGGTCCGTTATTTTACTTACACTGTGGTATTTTATCCTACTACTGCTTTACCTCTGTGAAGCACTCAGAGCTTAGATTTTGTAACTAGACTTAAAGGTTCTACATTAAAAAAGATTGTTATATTAATGTTGTCTTTTGCTTCTGATTACAGATACACTGTTGTCAGGGAAGTCTTAACACTGTAGAACGTTAAGATAAAGGGCTGTGCAAAAGTCAGAGACCACCCTTCATTTATTTAATTTCCTATCAAAATAGCCATTAAGTAACTTCTTCAGTTATTAATTTTTCGAGAAAAAAGTGGAAGAATCTATAACAGAACATTACACAGAACGCTCTAAAACTATTTTTTTCCAGTATTTTCTGTGTCAACTCTTATTACAGCCTTTATTACATCTTAAATTCTTTTCATGAGACTTGCTTTTAGTATTTCAAAGAAATCTGCAGATAATTTTTCTATATCTGCAAAGTTCAGTTAGTTGCATTTTCAGCTTCAAATGATCCAAATAATCCCAAAAACATTCAATAATATTGAGGTTTACACTCTGAAGTGGCCAGCAGCTTCTTTGTTTGATTTTGCTTTTTTATTTTTTATCTTTATCTTTTTCATTTTCTCAGTAACACATTTTTCATAGCTACACATCCTTTCAGACTCAGTGTTGAGTTGTCTTCTCACAGATGAATGCTGAACAGAAACACATGAGGATTTTTTGGATTGTTAGCAAGAGTGGAGCTTGATTTCCTCTCAAAGATGGAATCTTTAAGTACTGTGTATCTGATTTGTGACAGTTTCAGTCTACCAGTTTTTGCATGATTGTAAGGAGTCCCATTTTCTGTATGTTTTAATAATTTTTTGAACTCCAGTTTTGGAAACTATTATTTTTTTTTACTTATTTTCCTTTGATCTTCCCATTTCTTTTGCAACTGAATCATCTTATCTAATGAACTCTGAAATATTGACAGAAAAAGGAATAATTTATATTTAATGGAAATAAAATAAATGAAAGATGGTCATTGACTTGCACAGTACTGTACATGAGAAAAATGATGCCTGGTATTTTGTTGCTAGAAGATTTCAGTTGGATGTGCATCTGCTTCACGTTCATGCATTTTATGTGAATGAATGATAAAAACTGTTTTTCTCTCCATCGCTATACCCCCTCCAGTAACATCCCAGTGTTTTTATTGATTATTATTATTATCACTGCTTGCAAACCCAAGTCACATTAGCACAACAATTCAATGCCATAACAAAGAAGCTAATTTAGCCTGAGGGGCCCTAAAATTAAAAATGTTATGAGGGCAATTAATTGCTTTGCCTAAGGTACTACCATTGCTCACAATTAACATAATGAACAGGATATTTTGTGGCATTACAAAGCTGTACAAATCAACAGGCTTTCTGAGATCGCTCTGACCAAGTATTAAATTCAGTGTGACAGCCAAGGACCACCTTCGCTGGTTTTAGCATCTGGGTCATCACTTTGGCACTGGCAATCCAGGCTGTACTCAGTGTGTGCTAAGTCATCTGAAGGGCAAAATCAAATCTCTACTTGAAAAGTCATAAAATACACAACAGTATACGACTGCATATACAATGTGCTTTTTTTTTTAATCAGTCCTTGAAGTAGACATGTTGGAGCAAGCACAGGAGTCCTGCATCATAAAGGCTACCACAGGTACTGGCCTTTTTATGATGCTTTCTCGGAGGTCTTAATACTCCAAGACGTTGACAATATCTCATGATTTTTGCAGTTGATTCATAAAACAAGTACTGTTCTACCGACACTCCTAAAGAAGATGGTTCTTTAAGGATTCCTTGGTTAAGAAAATGGTTATACATAGAATCATAAACCCTCAAAGAACTCTTTGCATGATTAAAGGGTTTTTTGCACTATGAAAGGATTCTTCAGATTGATGGAGAATGAGCTGTAGATGGTTCTATATAGAACCTTTTTTATAATGATTCTATAAAGCACCAAAACAGGTGTTAACCATACAATAAGGGAACTCTTTCTGGTGCTATATAGAACCCCTTCCAAAATGGTGTACATAGAATCACCTACAGCACATTCTCAAACAATCTAAAAAACTCTTTCACAATGCAAAGAACCCTTTAATCATGCAAAGGGTTCTTTGAGTATTCATGGATACACATTTTCTTTACTAAAGAACCCCTGAAGAACAGTATTTTTTTAAGTGTGCAGATGTTGATCCATAAACAGATACACGGACTGAATCATTACAAAATTGTATAAATAGTTATTTTTACCTGTTATCACACCATAGAATAAGATAGATCCATGATGTGAGGTATTTAGCACTGACATGCTTGCATTGTATTGTGTGTATATTGTAATAAAGGATGAACCTTATCTATTCCTGTTGTTGCAGACAACACATTTTTGTATGTAATGGAGAAATGGCTCTGGCAGTCAATTGAAGTCAAAGGCCAAGAAGTCAGACTACACATTATGTACAGTACAAGCTGATTATATTCCAACAGTTTGATTCTGTCATCAGGGAATTATTACAGAGTGCTTTGAAGATCATGTTAATCATTGTCTGAATAATAACCCTGAGACCCAAGACCAACATTCAGTAGATTAATTACAGAAGTAGTGAGAGTTATCAGAATATCACAAAGGTTTCATCAGATGAGGTTGCGTGAAAACATGCCAGAAATCAGTTCATCTCCAAATGTGCATCAGATGGAAGCAGAGTGGCAAAGTATGAGACAGTCTGTCCATTAAGCCAAGTGCCAAACAGTATTGCTCATGCAACATTTTGAAAGGGATGTAGTTACAGTATGTCTTTTGAAAATGCAACGTACAGACTCCTTATTTTAATCATTACTGCATAGCATGATAGAATATAAACTTTCTTTACTGTGTGAATCGTTTCTCACAACGTTGTTTCATGTGGAAAGAATCTGGGACATATCCATAAATTATTAATCTGGCTTTTATTTTCTTTTCTATCTGATTTGATTATATTCCTTTTGAAATGTCTGTACTCAATGAAGCTGAATTATGAATATTTGAGAGGGTAGAGCTTGCTCACTGAAACAGATATTTTGACATTTATGTTGTTATGTAATGGCTGTGAATTGTTTCACTTCAGAATACATATTGGAATAGAAATGATCTGGCTAACAAGGTTTATATAATATGATGGGACCCCAGTGGATCATTGCTCTCAGGAACGAGAAGCCAGGAAGCTGAGACAATGAATGTAGAGTGCCGCATACATTCCTCCTTTAAGAATTTCTGAACAATCATGTTTACAAGTTGTGTAACAGTGTACAGGTTAATTTTTCACAATTAGCACCACTCTTTTCCTTGCAATCTGCATTACTGTAGAACAGGTATATCAACACTCTACTGCTTTTTTTACTATCTGTCTCGAATTGAAGAAAGGTTGCAAAAGAACAATCAAACGAGAGAGGAGTGAACACCCTCTTTTAACTGAGTCTTTATATATACCCTCTTTCATTTCAGCTGCAGTGTCAAGTTCATGTAGCCCTGTCTCAGATGGCTATGTGACTGGAAATTCTATTAGGCCAAACATTTAACCAGATTCAATCTTTAATGAGACCATTTCTAATTTTATCGCATTTCCCCTTTTCAAGCATCGCTCTGACTCGCTCATGCGTGCTGAAAATTGCAAGTGCATTGCAGCGCAGGCCAACCTTATCAGCAAAGGCAGATGGTATTGTCGATAGTTGACAGACATGCTGATAGTCGATTTCATTTTTATCTCAAATCACTTTATGCTCTGTGAATCCAGACGGACTGCATCTTCAAAAGGACAAAAAGGCCAGCCACACATGCAGGCCTGACAGAAGGCCAGCGAGGGATCCTTAATAACCTTGGGGTTGTTGTGGCTTTGGCTTGGTATAAGATGCATAAAAACTGAATGGCTAGGCTTGCTTTGGTTTCTCTGTTATCTAAGAGGGATGGCTAATGTTTGAAAAATCACAGAATGCAGAATTTGGCTTTACATTTTGAATGATTTTTAGGAATAAGCATACTAGGGTTGTAATAATGAGGAGTGCAGTTTGGTCTGATAAGTGGAGGGGAAACAACATCATGAAACATATTGCAATTTAAAAGCAAACCTGAAAAAATTACACCTCCTACTACTACCACTAATAATAATCATAATAATAATGATAATAATAATAATACATATGTTGTACATATATTTTTTTTTACACATTGCACCCTCAGATTTAGTACTGGAGTACCACAAGGTTGTGTGCTCTCACCCCTTCTCATCAGTCTCATCAGCCAATGACTGTCTCTGAGGACTGTCTAATGACTTGGTTCCTCCACCTCACAAAAATGAGTCAAACTCCAGTGCATTATCAAGACAATGAAGAGGATCCTTGGATGTAGTCTGCCAATGACATGCCAGGATATCTACTCCAGCAGTGTGATGAAGCATGCTGGCAAAATTACAGCTGACCCCTCTCATCCTGGACATCACCTCTTCATGTCAATAGCTTTTTCCCCAGAGCTGTAGCAATCATCAATAATGACAACCCAATAATGATAAAATGATGATAATTAAGAAGAAAAATAAAGACTATAAATAAGTGTTATGGCATTAATCTACACACAATCACAGTACAGTAAAGATTTGTTGAAATGATTACAGGATAGGGCATTACTGACTATACGTAAACAAGACAGCAAATGCAACAGTGGTAATAATACATATATTTTCCAGTTTTGAGATTTTCATTTTGAGATACAAGATACAGACAAAAAAAATTGCAAGTAAATCATAATTTTTTCCAATGTGGACCTTATCAGATCACTAACAAAATAGGCTCCAAGAACATATACACAAAAGAAAAGCCTAGTCATTTGGAGCAATGACACATATATAGCATGAGCCCATCCCCTGTGAGCCACCACTTCAGTCTGATAGCATCCAGTTTGGATCATCGACAGTGGTTTTCATGAAAGACAGCAAATGAGAGACACTCTGGAGAGACATAGTGATAGTATTTTAACATCATAACACCCTTTCTGAGTAGCATATTTTTACTATTTTTCCTTCACATACTTTATGATAGCATGCTGTTTAAATCTTTTAAAATGTAACATTACAATTTTGTGTCCTTCTGTTGCACCTTCCTCTCTAAAAATAACAACAGGCTTTAAAGGAGAGTCACCCAGGGCTCAATCTGTGTACATCTGCCTGCCAGGTTTAGCTAAAGCACGATGAAGTATTAATGACATTCTTCTCACAGATTGCTGTCGGCCAGGCCTGCAGTTGACATCTGTCAAACAGAACTTCATCCCCCCAACACACACACGCTGGCCAAAGTCTCAGCAGGCAGGGAACACTGTTGCTGCTGGGGAGAGGCGTTTGGAAATGTTTCTAATGGGTGCAGCCAGGAACAATGCTCTTCCTCCCCCTCTGTCCTCTCTGCTCCCTCACATCTCTGTTTTGTCAAGCTGGGCACTGTCCTTGGGGGTATTTTGGAACTCATTAGAGTAATTGGCAATAAATGACAATTATTTTCAGCAGCTGGAAATTGCAACGCACAGCTTCACTGAAAACATCTCTGAAGTAAAAAATGTAGCAAAATCATGTGCAACCTTTGCCGAATCTTTTTCTCCATGCCGACCGCAGCTTTCAGTAGAGATGCAATCACTGAGCGAGGCAGTAGAATTCATCCTTTCTAAAGGTCACCAGATCCCTGCAGAGTGTCTGTCTCTCTGGTGGCTTCATTCATCTCTGACCTGCCTTATAGGACCAGTTCACAGAGACCTAAAACCACAAAATTTCAAGTGTTATACTGCTTTATATTGTTTTATTCTGCTTTCAGTTATATCAATGCATCATTGAACTAACAGGTACATAACTGCATTATATTGTTTTATTTATAAATTTATTAAGTATGTAAAACATATCCACAGAAAAGACCTCAACAATATGAGTCTGAAAAGAAGAGCAGCTGTCAAGAAGCTGTTACTGAGAAAGGAAGAAAAAAAAGAAGGAAATGTGTAAATCAAGCAAAGAAGCTGCTGGTGTTTTGAACAATGGACTCCCCACCCCAGAGTCCAGACCTCAAAATCACTGAATGTATTATTTGGATTGCAAGAAGCAGAAAATGCAACCAACTTCTGAGACTGAAAAACTGAAATCAAGTCTCCTGATAAGAACAGAAACTACAATAAAGGCAAAGGATGGATACACTAAATACTGAAAAATATGACATTGTATTTAGTTGTTGAGGCTTCTGTGTAAATTTCCATTTCTGACACTGAAAAATGAATTGTGCTAATGTAATACATTTTATTCATGTGGAAATAGAGTACACACTGGAAACAAATAAATACAATATTTTTTAGTGTATACACAGGCCCTAATAGAAACTCTTTATTGTAAAATTTGAAATCACTTTGTATGTTCGCACAGTTTCATGTACTAAATTTGCACTGAAGGTCTTTGCTGTCATGTCTGCCTCATGCTCTTGTTGTGGTGTGCTACTCGCTCAGTTTCACTTTACAACATGGTAAATCATGGCAAGAGACACTAACACAGAAGGTTGCTGATAAGATCAGACTGCTGAACCAGGCTCATCCTGGATAATGACCTGACATGTCTGCAGTGGACAGGGAGAGCTGTGGAGGGGCCAAGCGGAGGGCAAGAGGTGCACAGGACAGCTGAAAAAGAAGACTGATGAAACTCAGAGTCCATCATATCAGGCTGATAGAAGCCTACTGAGACTGCTGGAAAGCCTGAGTCTCTCACCACGTTACACTCCCTCATTTACTCTCACTTTCACGATGTGTAAGTGTGTGTGTGTGTGTGTGTGTGTGTGTGTGTGTGTGTGTGTGTGTGTGTGTGTGTGTGTGTAAATGTACGTTTGCGAGTATGTAGTGCTGGGGATCTGCCGGCAGTGAGACCTTGGACAGAGGAGTAATTGATTTAGAGAATCTTAAAATCAATTGGCAGGCAGCTGGGGCCAGGGAGATTAGAAGTGAAGCACAGGTGGACTGGAGTGCAGTGAGAAAAACCCCAGAGCAAACAGTAATCTCTGAATTATAGACCTGCGGGAGATGTACCTGTTTTCTCTTATTTCTCACATACTCTCTCCTGCAAGTGACAGCTTATAGTCACCCACTCCAACTTTATACAGGCTTTTCAGCAGCGCCTCAGCGTCTTGGAGTAAAATAGAAAGGCAAAGAAAACGTGCATTTGTATTTAATATGTCTAGGTGAGGACAAATTAATGACTTTTGAAGGGACCATATCCAACATTTTCCTTATATTGTATTTCTTTTTCTCTGAGGTCCACATATGATGTTTGTGCAGGTTTATGTACCAAAATCTGATATAAATCTTTTTTCCATAACTATTTTCTAACACCTCTTTTGTTTATTGCAATTAAACAGGCTGGTTTGTTACTTTGTCTTTGCTCTATTTCTGCAGGTGCCCTAGTGGCAATTCCACCAGCAGAATGGAAATACACTCAATATTTTTATTTCACACCTCTCTACAAAGAGAGACATACTGCGATAAGACACACAGGACAACTGCATTTTTTTCATATCAAACAATCATGTACCACTGCCAAAATAAAATCATCTAAACATATCAATAAAGCACCTAAATCTTGACCTCACTGCCGATCTATGAAGACAAAAATCCAGTTTGTTTACAGTTTTGTAAATCATACACATTTGGGCTATTTCTATTGGTCCATTCATCATGAAATTTTCAAGAGCAGCTGGGGTGTCCAAGTGATGTAGAAAAATAAACACTAAAAAGAGCTTTGGCTTCTGTGTGCTGCACCAGATCTGGTATATATATATATGTATATATACTGTTTGAACAAAATCTTATATTTCCAAAAATAGTAACTTTACAGGAGAATAAACTTGAAACCTTAACAATGTTTAAATGCTACTTCAAACTCTTTTGTTCCAAACAAATGAAGACTTTTTTGCATGACATGGTCTTTTTAACCACAGATTTGATCCAGTGGAAGATTCAAATGGAGGAAATGAGTGCTACTGTACCACATTTGTCAGAGTGAAATGCACTTAATATAATGAGAGAGAGAGAGAGAGAGAAGGCTTCATTCAGAGGTTATTTGTTTCATTGTTTTCATCCCTGCTAGAACTACCTGAGTTGCAGCCCTTCGTCCCAGTGTGGGTATGTATATATCAAGTGCCTTGTCTAGTAGATTGAATTAAATCAGCAGTGTAAATCCGTCAGTGTAATGGTGGCGAGAAGTGTAATGGTGGAAAGATTGGTCGGGGAGGCAGACCCAGACTCAGGGTGACACAGCAGCAGAACTCAGCAGCAGTGCACGCCAAAGGCAATACCCGTCACAAAAATTAGCCACCTCATCCCTAGATCTCCTTCCATGCTCTCCAGCACCTCTCTGCTCTCCCCCAGCTCATTGCTATGGTGGAATTTATTAGGGCCTAATTAACTGAAGACTCACATGCCCTCTGCGAAGTACTGCACACACAAAATCCCTACAATAAAACGAACCGACAGGAGTAATATAATTAAACACTCTGTCAGTGCTTGAGGAGATCAAAGTTATAGTTTAATAACTTGCAGAGTGATCATTCATTTTATGCATTGTTGATGCTTGGGTAAGCCATGTGAGTACAAGGTTTGATTAACAGACTACAGTGAAATGAAAACATTTAGATTTACATTTAGATACATGTACCTTAGCGCTATATTTTAACAATCATCTAAATCATTAATGCTTTGTTCATTTTTCATAGTAAAATTCTAATAACCATCATTATTTCTTGGAAAGATGATTAGTTTTTTTTTTATTTTATACCTGTATGAAAAAAATGAAAAGAAAAAATGCAATCTGTTGTTACAGAGGGATAGCCTTTTACTTTGACAGCCTACTCATGCACTGGCAGACAAATAGCTTGGACCACGCAAACAGCCATTATGTCATTATTCAATTATAAACTAGATGATAAACATATTTTGGCTCAAGGCTTCAAGTAGAGTTGCCCAGTGCGGTAACAGATTGGCAACAAGGCCATTGCAGTGATTTGCCATGAAGGATGGCACATTATTCACTTGGACACTTGGTGCTGTGCGCTTCAGGGTTTGATCTTGACAAAGATCTTGTTCATGACAAAGAAGACTGTGACAATGTGGTGATCATTTATAAAGGAATTGCTTTTACTGTCAGGGTAAATGAGACTGAGAAAGTACCAAGTCACACTGCAATTTAATTAATTTCCATCAAGGTTTTGTTATCAAACTGCATGTACATGCATCCTAAGTATATTTTAGAATGGTGACATATGTACAGCTGACATATTATTAGTGTGTGATTGTTCCACACTGAGCTAAAATCTTTGGTTTTATGAAATATAAATGAACAACTTAGAATGCTGCTGTATACTCTAAGCATAATATAACTAAATACATCACATCGTACATATACATGCTACTCAGTCTGCATAGAAAAATCTTGCCATCATACCAGCGTCACACATAAGAACCCCTGTTCATGAGACATGTACACTCTGACATTGTTTGCAACCCATCACATTATGCAGATGGCTACAATAGCGATACCATATTCTGTCAGAGCTACAAAAGCAATCTCCAACATAAGCTCACACATGAATGAATTATCTGTTTTTTTCTGATAGCAGAAACGTCTTATATCCCTCCCTTTAGATCCAAAAGTAACATTCTTTCCATTCTGCTAGCTAATTTACTGTCATACTGGCAGGCAGGTCACTGTTAGGAACAGGGCAAACACCAACCACTACCCACCTTCCTCTTCTTCCCCGGAGGAGATGTCTAACTCAAGCTGGCTAGCAGGGGGTACAGCAAAACCTGCCACCATCTCCCTCTAGCAGTGCTCATGTTAGCTTTATGAGATGTCAAGATTTCTGGTGAAATTTCTTCACTTGGAGTTTTTTGTCAAGTTTGTCATAGTTTATTTCAAATAAACCCAAGATGTCCTAAAAGAGAGGTATACTTTTCTTTTTTTACCATTGTGAGAGGGAACTAAAGCAGTGCAGAGCAGGAAAATTGCTATTCATACTAAAAACAACAGCAGAACGAACAAGCGCAAGAAAACTGATTGATTGACTAGAGAACCACACTGTGACATACCAGTGCTGCATGCACTAGTTTGTTTAGAACAATCAAAGCAGAATTTTGTAATTTTGAGGATAAAGCAGGTTAACTTTCTTCTTTTTTGTATTGAGGCTTTTTAGATACCCCCAAATTTACATTTTGTGGTTTTCAATGGGTCCAGATTGCTATATTTTCATCAGTATCAATAAACGAACTGTCTGTCTGTCTAAATGTTTAATTAGGAGGCCCCATATTTTACACCTTGCATATTGTATATCACAGGTATCTAACATTATATCATCTTCCAGTGTTATAGAAAATGTTCCGAATCATTCTATAAGCTAAACCATTCAGTCAATCTGACTGTGTGTAAGTAATCTCAGCGTTCCTAAATTATACTAATTATAACCAGGGAGGTTTTGAGCACAAAGAGATTTTTTCCACACGTGTACATTAAAGACATGTTTATAGAGTTGCAATGTGAGCAAATGGTGTAAGGAAACTGAATGGCAGAAGAAATGGAAAAGAAGATAGAAAGAAGTGCATAGAGAAAGAGGTGAAATGCCTACTATGACATAAGAAGTAGAGGAGTCAGGAGGCCACAAAAGAAAGGAGACAAGTTACAAAAGAGATTATAGAAGGAAGAGTGAAACACTGAGAAATAAGCAGGAATAATAAGAGTGGAAAGGAAAGTGTGAGGAAGAAAAGGAACCAGTGGAGAAGAGTGAAAAAGTGAAGGGAAAGGAGGGGGGTGTCAAAGAGAGAGACAACTACAAAGAGACATATACTCCAAAAAATATAAGTTCCATTCAGTCAAATAGAGAATATTCAGTACATACCGACATTGTTACCTCATTGAACACTGAACGAAATTGCAGTTAATGTCGATATGTCTTCAGTTTGTATGTTAAACAACACTGTAACAGCTGTATTTAAATGCTACTAATTTGAGTACTGCAAAAAAACCTTTTGGGTGTCTACACTAGAAACATCAAGTCTGCTTGTCAAGACAAAAAAAAAAAATGTTTTAAATCCTAAACCTAAACCTATCAGGTAACAGCTTGTGAGAGCGAGCTACACAATTTATATGTGTGCAATACGTTTAAAAGTAATATCAGAAGCTCACAGCTGATTAAAAACATAGCAGAGCTAACTAAAACTGCCAATAGGCTTTCAAGGTCCTTTTAAAAATAAGAGAAAGGCTGATACTTTTCATCTTTCTTCACATCATGCCTTAGTGAGCCTGTTTACACTTTGCATTAACGCATGTTTCTTGTCCAGATCATAGCTGGATTCGGGTATAAACAGGCCCAGCTTTTGCCAAGTTTAACTGTGTTATGAGAAAAGGCAGCTTAATTTTAGTATTTTAAAGCTGCAGAAGGTAACCTGTATAAAAATAACTTTTTGTAATTTGAACTGAATTGCATGAGTATCTACATTTAGGAACTCTCTGAAAGGGGAATTTAGGATACTGAAGGCAGACTGTCTAGATTCAAGATTCAAAATCAATGACAGCATTATTGACAAGAGACTCCAGTGATGTACCTTGTGCCACTCCCCCAATAAGCTCTTACCAATCAGAGTAGCAATCCTAATATTAAACTTTTTGCCAACAGCCCGACACAAAGCCACAGAGCCAAAGCAAGCACAAAGTTTTTATGCTAAATAAATAGGTAAAAAATTGAGGATTAAGTTTCTAGTTCAAGTACAGCCAGAATAAAGTCACTGTAAAGAACGTTATATCTAGCTGTGTGGAGTTTAGTTCATGTTCTTACCAGTGTGTGCTTCATGTTGTCGACCTCTTCAGCTACCATCGTTGCTATCATGCGCGTGCATTGCAGCCTCCCCTGCAGGGAGGGGCTCTGGGGGCAGGAATAGAACACAAAGGAAAGGGAGGGGGAGGGACTTTAAGGTCATCACAATGTGTTGTGTGTCAAAAAAAGAAGTTGGACCTCCATCAAAAATGGAGGTTTTCCACTTGCATTTGGCGTGAACAGATTTCTTAATAACAAAAGGAGCATTTTGGTTTTGTTGTTGATTGCGTGGGCCACTATAGTTATATTTTAGACTTTATAAGATTGCTGTTATAGTTATTTTTGTCAGGCTTGCTACTTAATAGTTGAAAGATTCAGGTTACTGTGCAGAATTAAAGTGAAGGTGGGAATTTGGAATTCACTGGAAATTCCTAGAATGCATTAGAACTGGCAGAGTTCCATTGAGAGGAGGTGTCAAGAGGGTGGCACAGTGGAGACAGGGAAAATAATGAGAAAGAGGGGTTACAGTGGAAAACAAATAGCAAGTGAGAGCGAGATAGATAATACAGCATTGGAGCAAAGCCGAAGGTAAAGGAAAGTTTGGGGAGATTAGGTGCAAAACAAGCAGGTGATGCCAAAGAGAGGAGGGATCATGAGCTCATGTGAAGAGACAGAGACTGGAAAAAGGGCAACAATAGGAGGCAAAGAGATGGATAGCATTGACAAGAGCACAGCTGCAATTTCAGTCTGAAGATGTTGAGGCTTGTCCAGAGCCAGACTTGGCCAGCTTGGTGAAACAAAGCACAGAGGAGGAGAGAAGATGGAGCAAAAGAGGAGGGTGAGGATACAGGTCAGACACAGAGAGAGGATAAGGCCAGAAGTGAGCAAGGAAAAATGAGGCAAAAAGCTTGCAGGCTTATACAATGAATGAAGAGTTTCCATAGCATGATGACCAATATTCATTTAAGTTGTCGCTTTACATTTTACTTGTATGAAACTCATAAGTAAAAGTTTGAGAAATGTGATATTGTCACAAAGTGAGGCTGAAGTCAAGTGGATGAGCATTTAGTGTATTGAAAAGAACTTAAAGTATGTAATAGTAGTAAACAAAATTATATATATACATATACACACACACACACACACACACACACACACACACACACACAAAAACACATATGTATATTTATATACACATATTTAGTAGTCTGAGAAGCAAGTTTCAAAATCTATTTTGATGGCATTGAACACTCAGCAGTAAAGGGTTCAACAGAGGTGAACCATTTTAGAGATTTTCTGGGTAAATTGTATTGTCTCTACAAGTAGTCTCCTATAAACATTAGACAACTGGACACAGCTGCTTCAAGTTTGAAAATAAAAAGTTCTGATATCAGATGGCTCATCATAGTGGAGCAATTTATCTGACATGCTTTAGGTTTTAGTGTGAATATCTTCCCTGAATTAGATTGGTATTTTATTTTAATATAATTTATGTGTGTGCTGTGTGGGTACATGATATACAAAAAGATCATTTTTCAGGGACCCAGCCATGTCTTTACATGCCTGCTTATACAAACATATTAACAAGACACAGGTGATGACAACGATTGGGAGGGTGGCGTCAGGGCAGAGACAAGGTGGAGTGAAGGGCAAAACCTGGCTACAGAAACTGTGATTTATGTTAATTTTAATATTAAGAATGTTATGAATAATTTGTTCTCTGCGCTTACTGATTTCAGAACTGTCATTAAGACAATCCAGGGCTTTTTTGTATCATGTGTATTTATTTTTAAGTATTTGCGAGAGGGTTTCTTAAAAAAATACCTATAATATTTCATACCTTAAAAATACCTAAAATAATTAATATACTTTTTCTTCTTACATTATGTAGTTTACATCCGTCTTTCAAAGGCCCTTAGCAGGCAGAGAGTGAGATTGTAGCAGAGCTCTTTTTGATGCCCTCCTACAGACTCAATCCAGCAAAGTTTTGTTTCAGTTCATGCCATTTGCACTACTGCAGTAATCTTATTTACCAATATTCAACAGCACTAAAGCTGCTGAGTAGGAAATCAAAAAAAAAATATGACATGTGAGATGCTTAGTCATGACTAGGGTTAATTTTGAGGGTGGAATTTTGAGAACAACTGTGATGTGAATTAGTAGAACAGTATATTCCCCACAGACTGATCATGGCACATATCTTTACTCGTCCTCGACAAGCTGGGACTGATTTATACCTTTGAGCTTTTCTGAAGCTTTGACATGCACATTTGAACACATGCTTCTGAAGCCCCTCTGAATTGCTTAGCATCAAAACCATTTTTTGTTTCGTAATCTCATTCAGCTTTTTTTTCCTCCCTACCTAACTGGAGGGAGCTGATCATAGCAGTAAGAATGAGACAAAAGGCAACACCCACGGCACGGTGGAGAAGGCAAAGCCTGTGTGTGGTGCTGGAATCAAACTCAGAAGGCTTATTGGTCATGACTCTTCTCTGCTTTATTGTCACGTCTACAGTGGCAGCTACTTATGAAGCACTCCAGCGAGCTGCGCCATATTCTGACAGCAAACTGTTTCTAAATTAGCGTTGGTGCAGTCAGCAGATGCCTCACATTTTGGAAGTAATGAGAGCAGTGCAGATCATAACCTCTCCATAACCCTCCTTAATGGCAAATGTTTGAGATGAGTTTGAACATTGAACACATGAAAACAGAGATGGGGTCAGGCATGAGAATGCCCGCTTGCTCTCTCAGGGGAATAATGGATTTAATTTCAGTGGCCTGAATTACCATAGCCAAAGAGGGTGAAGGGAATAGCAGTATGTATTACTGGATGGCCACTAGAGTCACAATCCAAGCATACACATGTAGGCTCTGTGTCCTGTTGCAGATAACAGCTTTGCTTTCTTATTAATTATGAGGAAAAAATGAGATCAGCTGCCATTAACCAACTTAGAGATTTGCTGGGAAGTGTAGAGTTAACACTAAGAAGTGTTATTTCTTATTTAGAAGTCTTATTTCTGCAAAACATAGTCTGTTTGTAACAGATTCTAATTATAATGAAATTTCTCCTTGTCTATTTGCAAATGCAAATACAGTAGATTAGAAGATTAGAATCTACATGTCTATCAGAATTTCTCTGCATTTTCAATGAGTGATAAGTATAAATTTAGACCATGCTTTTTTCATCATAACAACTGCAATCATACACTGTGTAGCTTTAAGAAAGAGAAACACTGATGCATTTTGTGGTGAACTTTAACTGACAGCTAAAGACAACAGGTTGGACATGTGTAGATAGTCAAGAGCAGAGCACTAAAACAAACTACAAAGTTTTATTTCTCATATGATAAACTGAGGTAGTTTTCTTAGTGATGTTTTATGAACACTCATCATATCATACATATTATTATATCAATTTATCTTCTCAGGCTCAACAACCAAATGTAGCATGAATTTAAATAAAGAAATTCCACAGAATCTGTTCTGATTGGTCTAAAATGAAAAAGTTGCATAATTATACTTGCATGAAAATGTAATAATGCATTTGATTTTTTTTACAAATAAATACTGTGAAATGAGCAACAGACTAAATTTGTTGGGATAAATAAAGCCATTTATTTAAAAAGCCGTTTTAGCCATATGCTTTGAAATTTGGAATTTTAAATATGGACAGGTTGTTGGAAACAGAAAAGTTTACAGTATGAAACTCTACAGGAAAACCTACAGTAGGTCACATCTCAGAGGGAGGAGAACACCACAAATACACCTTACTTGAGGCACTTCAATTCAGGCCATCCATCATTTTGCTCCCATCCGCCCGTTGTGCAACAGCCATCACAAGTAATGGCAATCTTCAGATCTGCATCACCTAAATCTTGTCATTTAGGATAAAACCCTGACCACAAACTGCCAAGATGTATAGCCTAGTTATGTCAATAGTGACAGCAGTAAATAAATCAATAGAAAAATTACTGCCCAAAGCGGTCACACAGCACACTAAAAAACAGAGATGATAATGAAGGGCTGAGGGAACTATCAAACCCAAAATGTATAGTAGTCAAACTTACTAGACCAACATCAGTCAAAGGAAATTTCTATTTAAATTTTCAGGCTAGATGGTTTTGCCTATTAAATGATTAAATAACTATTTGCAGGTCAGTTACTCTGCTTTGTTGTAACCAGACCCGGTGCCACAACTACGAATATGAATGGGGCATGCAAAAATCTCTGTGGGACAGACACAGAGACACAATCTCTGTGGGTGATGGGCAGCACATGCACACAGAAAAAAAACCTTGAGTGAAACATCTAATCTAATTGTCTTTTTTGGACAAAACTACAGGCGCAGGTCAGTTACACTGATAATGAGCCTTTTTTCTTACGACTCACAGTGTCAATTAAAAACAGGTGCTTCACATTTTTCCTGTTGCAAAGCTACTCTAGTGTTGTAATTGTCAATCAGCCTGCTAAAAGCGTGCAGGTTAATATTGTCTGGCACAGCTAGCTATCATTTGGATATGCCATGATAATTTGGATCTGTAAAATCAATAAGTTTAGCCCACTTGGTGACCACAGCCAGTAGGCGCACCTTCACATTCATCTAATTGGTCAGTGCAGAAAAAAAGCTAAAATGTTTCTTGGCTGCTTGGCTTAGCTCAGTGTGCTGCACTACAATACAGCTACAAAGGATGCATAAAGCATTAGTGTCATAGTGTTCTAGGGACGGTTCAAATTATTATAAAACAAATAGTAAATATTTTATATAATAAGACTTTTATTCAGTTTAATTCCTATCCATTCAGTGGAGCATGATTATTGGTTGGAGAGACTTTGTCACCCTTAATAACCGTCTGATGACAGGCCTGGTTTTAGCTTCAGAGAGGAATTAACAAACTTCACACAGTTTGTTGGAGAATTGTAGATGTTATAGGGCTAAATAAATAAAACAGGATAAATAATAAAACAGTAATATACCTGTAGTAAAGCAGCTTTACCTGTCAGCATTTGCATTCAGAACTTAATGTTTTTTAAGTGTGCTGGGATGATTATTATTGATGTGCTTCAGTGTTGTGCACTGAATGTTAAGGACCAAGTTTAGCAAACGAGTTAACCAGAAGAGGGCATAAAATTCTCAAATTTCCCAAGGTAGAAATAATATAGTATTAATATAGTACTTAATGATTCTGTAAAATGTAAATCATAAGGCAATCATAATAATTCACATTTCAGCTCTCGACAGAACAGTGATTTGGTTTTCCACATTTCTTTGGCCTGCCCAGATTTGTGTTCTTTTTTTTCTCGTTTTGTATTTCACCACTGGTTTGCTCCAGGCATACATGCATCGTTTCCTCCAGCAGTGAGAGATGAGACTGAGGAGGCATGCTGAAGATGGGGCCTGGATGTGGGGCTTTGTGTGTGCGCACTGATCCGGAAGATGTTGGGATCACATCACACAGGGACACAGGCTTCCCTGCACTGCTCCCAGCTCCCAACCACAAGTTAAAGGTCTGGCAGATACATGCAATTTATGCTTGTCAGAGTGCGATCCTACATGCATATAAATGTAAATCAGCCTGACAATGAAGTCCAGTCCTGGCTGGAGAGCAGAAAGCATATTAGGAGAGAAAATTATACTGTTGAATGAAGGGTTTAGTTAAACATATCAATCATGAATGAATTATGAGTGCCAGAGCGTTGCCAGTGCTGCTCTCATTATTTCCCTCCACATAAAGCTTTTCGATTATGAATGTTATCAGCCTACAGTGTTCAAAAGCATGAGAAACATGTTTGTACTTGTTTGCAGTAGCCCTGAGTCGCCTCATATTGCTTGCAAAATTTGAGGTTAATGTTAATATTAATGTTTCCTCCTGGCATTTGCCAACTCATGCGTCATGACCTGCTCTGAATTCTCTTCAGAGTTAGAACTCTTTTGTGATGAAATCGTAATGCCACAAGAAGATGGCAGCACTTCTGCTACCCGTTATCTTCAATGTACCATGCAGAAGCGTTTTTTTCCACATCAGTGATGAGTCAGTGTTAGGCAAATACAGTGTAAATCTGGGCAGCCCGTTTCACTGGCTGAAATGTTGCCTTCTTTATCTGGAGGCCTATTGTGGCATGATTGCCTGGGCTCCCCCTAATCCACTGCAGGAGTGTGGGCTGGTGGATTGGGCTTCCGTAAGAGGAGGTTGAGGGGTGCTCCATCCAGGAGACAGGCAGATGAAGGCTGCCAACATAGCTGCTCAAAAGGAAGTCTAGGAGGATTGGCATGGCAGAGGGAGGTGGCAAAGGTTCAGACACAGAAGGCAAAAACCAGTTCTACCTTTTGTGATGGGCATGAAGGTGCTTAGCAAGCATCTTATCTTAATCCACAACAAAACTGTTCCATTCCACAAAGTGAATTCTCCCCAAACTTTGTTAAATGTTTTGTCTTTGGTCTTTCTCCATAGTGGGCCTATGTTTGGTTAACTTTCTAAGCATGTACTGTATTCTTGGGTCTCAGACAGATTTCATTAATGTTTAACGACAGAGGAAACAGAGGCAGAACCACACACATTTCCTCAAGTTTCACTGTACAAGCAGTCCGATCAATAATTAATGGGCGTTTCATGACATGAGGGAGGAGCAGCAGAGTGGCTGGATTAAGGATGTGGTGCTGTGGCCATGTCTCTCACACATCGTGTGCCTGGCTAGCTTTAAATCCCCCTGCTCAGATGAGTATTTTGAATGGATTGAGAGCTGAAGAACTTTAAGATGTTGGTATAAAATCTCTTAGAATTGTAGTTATTACTGTCCATTCGCTATAGTGTTTAAAGGTAATTATATTATTATGTAATATACTGCACAGTTCTGTAAGGAATTCAATTTGCAATTTAAAATAAATAATCAGATTACTGTTTAATACTTGTGTTATCAGAGGTTTTAAGGTGGTCATAGCCCTATACAATCAGAAAAAAGCTATTAAACTCTCACTGGAGTGGTACCCTCAAGGGTTTGTCTTCAATACCTTTAGTCAGGGGAACACAACCTTAAAACCACTGTTGTACCATTGAGAGGACATTTGCACTGTGTATACCCAGGGTTGAGCAGAATACTTTGTAGACATGGTTGAATACTGAATTTCATAATGTATATCCTAATATAACAATTTAAATGTTTTCAGTAATGTGTTCCAGTACAGTGAATAAAGAAGTAGCATTCAGAAAGCATAGAATACACATTGATAAGGCATTTTGTCACGATTGGCTCCTCCCATTCCTCCATGTGCTTTGTGTTTTGGTCTTGCATGTGCATCTGTTTACATGTCCAACTGCTTCTCATTTTCTTGACTCTGCCCCTGATTGTTCCACCTGTGTCTTGTGAACAATCGTTAACCCTGTTGTATTTAAGCCCCCTGTGAGTTTCCCCTGTGAGTTTGCTGGTCTTTATTGGATGTATATCCTGTTTGTGTACATGTACTGTTTGTACTGATCGTGTTTGATGTGTTTGTCTTGCTAGTCTTTGTTTGCTGGACATTTTGTTTGTTGGAGTTGTTTGGGTCCTGTGTTCTATTTGTCATGTCTGAATCCCAATCTCTCCGTGTTGGCTTTTTGAACCTGGACTGTCTTGACCCTGAGTTTGGATTTGCCCATAATGAATCTCACTTATCTCCGTACATGCATCCGTCTCCTCATCGCTCCACGTTACACATATAGAAAAAAAAAGAAAAAAAAAAACTGTTAATTGTCATTTTTTATGTCATTCACATCCTGTGTCACTTACTGTTTTCTTCAAATAAATCTTCTGGTAATATGTTTCATAAAAATTCACATATTTAAATAAAGTTACAAAATTCTCAACATTATTTTGACTCTATTCGCCTGGCCACTGCTGCACCCGTAATCCCACGGCCATATCATGAACTAAGCAAACAATTCACCATATCCTAATAACAAAATCTTGCACTAGCTCATTAATCTACTCAGATCAATAATCTACTCAGGCTTTAAAAACTTTTTTTGTAGGGAAGTTGTTCTTCTTTGGAGTATGTCTTTACACACCGTTCACTAATTTAAAATAGTTCATAAACAAGCATTGAAGGTGTTTCTCTTAGATATTGTATATATATTTCACATGTAGTGGGCAAGTATTCTAAAAGGATACTTCTAAAGAAATTTAAAAGAACTGTATTCTCTTTAC
Organism: Pygocentrus nattereri; assembly: GCF_015220715.1. Taxonomy (NCBI): domain Eukaryota; kingdom Metazoa; phylum Chordata; class Actinopteri; order Characiformes; family Serrasalmidae; genus Pygocentrus; species Pygocentrus nattereri. Next base: position 22,612,746 of record NC_051213.1, read on the forward strand.
TGCCTTTTCAAAATATAACTTGGACTGAATACAGACACTTAGTTTTTGTATTCTAAACATTCCCAATACTTGTGTTCCAATACATTTCAGCTCTGTTTGCATCTTAATAAATGATAAATGTACCTTCACAGTGTCTTTCTCTGACAGTGTATAATGCAACTGAAACAAACATACATAAACATGTATAAAGGCTCATTCCAGCTTTCAGAAAGGCTATTTCTGTTCATGCTGACATATTATTTGGTCTTGCTTTATTTGAAGGCTACCTACATAGGGACCCATGCATAAGCACTAAATAACAGTTAAAGTAAGTACTGCTCTATAAATATTTTGTTAAATGTGTGTGCAAAATATGAAGCACTTATGCAGGTAGCTTTCAAAAAAGTTACTATTCATTCAAAGTGATTTATGTAGACAACAACACTTCACAAGTTTAAATGACATAGCCTAGTATATTATGACAGCTGACTCTTCTGGCACAAAGTTATTCTAGTTTGTCAGAGCAACATAATGCTGATAATTAACAAATTTCTAAGTAAGGATGGTTGGAAAACTAAAAACTGTACAAACAAGAAAGTGTACTGTATAAGGCTGCTGTATATAAAGAACTTTGACTCAAACAGTCATTAGGCTATACTGACAGAGTTATGTACATTTTCTTTGTCCCTTAACTGTGAGTTTTGTCAACAGTCTATTCCACACCTTGGGGCACATTATGCTTAAATGGAGTATTATGTAGCATTGCTCTCAAATGCATAATAGCGTGGTAGATTGGTTAGTTACCAAATGACTTCTATACTCAAAGTGTAAGCATTAAGTGAGCATGGTAGTTTCAAGCTGTATTAAAATGTTTTAGAACAACACTATCAAAAGTCTACTTTATCCTATAAACATTAAAATGAAACTCACTTTGCTCCACTTAATGTCACAACTTTATCTCTGTAATGTTATGAAATTGCCATAAGCATGTACAAATCTTAGAGACAGTAAAATTAAATGTCCTGATTGTGAGTGTCAAAACATGTCATACGTTTTATTTCTCACACTAGCCTTACCACCATGCACAGGAGATACTGTAGAACAGGGGTGTCGAACTGGGTTCCTTTCAGGCCTCAGCTCTGCAGTAATTACAGTTCTGCCTCATTGAATACACCTGATTGAACTCATCAACTAATTAGCAAGGCCTTTGTGAGTTGAATTCAGGGTGTTAAAATATAGAAAATGTAAGTCTAATTTAATGAGCTGTGGACTGAGAGGAACGACAGCATCCTGTTAAGGTACCCAGGTTTGTTCTACTGCCCAACCATCCTTATGTGAAAAGCTACTGCAGTGTGCAAAAGTCAGAGACCACCCCTTATTTATGTAATCTCCATTCAAAATGGTCATTAAGTACCAACTGATAAAAAAAAATTAAAGAAGAAAACATATGTTCCACAGACATTTCACAGAACACTCAACAACTAAATACCAAATGTTTCAGTACTACAGTTCACCCTGTTATTACAGCTTCCATTCTCTTCGAGACACTTGCCTTTAGTTTTTAGAGAAATCCATAGGGATATTTCCTACACCTCTAAAGCTCAATGTTAGAAGCTGGTTGCATTTGCTAGGTTACTTAGAATTAGCATCTGCAAACTCGAAAGATGTACAACTTCTTTCAACAGAAAAATATATACAACCCCATTTCAAAAAAACTTCTGGGGTGCATTCTATAAAAATAGAATGCAATGATGTGCAAATCATGTAAATCATATTTTTAAAGGGAAATACTACAAAGACAGTATATAAGATGTTGAAACAGAAATGTTATTGTTTTTTTAAAAAAGGTATGCCCATTTTGAATTTAATGCCAACAACACATTCCAAAAAAGTTGGGACATTGGCATGTTTACTACTGTGTATGCATCACCTCTTCTTTTAACAACATACTGTAAGCATTTGGGAACTGTTGAGACTAATTGCTGTAGTTTTGAAAGTGAAATGTTTTCCTATTCTTGTTTGAAATAGGATTTCATCTGCTCAACAGTCTTGGGTCTCTTTTCTCATATTTTTCATTTGATAATGCGCCACATGTTTTCAGTAGGTGACAGGTTTGGACTGTAGGAAGCACCTGGACTCTTTTAATACAGGGCTAGGCTGCTGTAATACATGCAGAATGTGGTATGACATTGTCTTGCTAAAATAATCAAGGCCTTCTCGGAAAAAGACATCATCTGGATGGCAACATATGTTGCCAAAACATGGACATATCATTCAGCATTAATGGTGCCTTCACATTCCATGTGCACTAATACCCCTCTATACCATCTTGGATACTGTCTTTTGAACTGTGCACTGATAAATAGCTGAGTGGTCTTAAGCCCAGAAGATACAGTGTCCATAATTTCCATGCAAAGTTTCATGTGTTGATTCATCGGATCATAGGACACTTTGCCACCTCCCCTTGATCCATTTCAAATGAGCTTGGGGAATGTAGCAGGATTTCTGGACCCTGTTTATAAATGGATTCTTCTTTGCATTTAAGAGTTTTAATTTGCATTTGTGGAGGCAGCAACAAATTGTTTTCACAGACATTGTTTTTCAGAAATGTCCTGGAGCAATGATTTCCACTATGGAATCAAGTCTGTTTTTAATGCAGTGCAGTCTGAAGGCCCAAAGATCATGGACAGCATGTATTGCTTTTTGGCCTTGTCCCTTGTATACAGAGATTTCTCTAGATTCTCTGAATCTTTTAATGATAGTATGTATTGCAGATGATGAAAAGCAAAAGTTCTTTGTTATGTTATTTGTTATATTATATTTGATTGTGCAGTCTTTCAAAGAGTGCTGTAGCCCTCCTCATCTTTACTTTTGAAAGACTCAGTCTCTCTGGGATGCTTTTTTATACCCAGTCATGTTACTAACCTGTTGCTAATTAACCACTAAGGGTTTTTTAGCATTACACAACTTTACCAGCCTTTTGTTATCCCTGTCCCAGCTTTTTTGGAACATGTTGTTGGCATCAAATTCAAAATGGGCACATATTTTTCAAAAAACAATACAATTTCTCAGTTTCAACATTTGATATGTTGTCTTTGTACTATTTTAATTAAATATAGGGTTTAAATAATCTGCATATCATTGCATTTTGTTTTTATTTACGTTTTGCTCTGTGTCTCAACATTTTGGGAAATGGGGTTGTACTACAAAATATATCTTTCACCCAGCACAACACAAGACCCTGAGAGTGTATTACTTTAATAAATATGATAAACATTGCTCATGTTAGGTCCAACATGTTAGCGCAATCCTCTCTGGCAGTACTTCACTCAGTTTGAAGTGTTGTACCATGTTTAAGGATGATAACGGCTCTTAAAGTGGATGCTGGTTCGTGTTCAGAAGTGCCAAAAATCAGAAGCAGAAGAAAAATTTAAGAAGTGATTCCAGAAGCAAAAAAGATAAGAAATTAAAAAAGCAAATAGAAAGAAATTAAAGCAAAAACTGGCTAAATTATGTATTTGCAGCATATTTTGGATGTTTTTGTACTTGATATTTTGCTTGCTGATTTTATAACTTTATTTTAAACTTTTGGCACAAAATTAACTCCAAAGTTGTGCTGCTCTGGGCACTTACTAACATTGCTAAAGTTAACATGGGCTGATTAGGAAGAATTAAACCTGCTGGACTTTTTGTCCTCCAAAATGAAGCTCAGTAAGTCCCAATCTCTTTAGGGATGTGTGATGTTGAACATAAAGATCCACTCCACCCCTTTTCTGCTTTGTAAAACTTGTGTCAGGCATGTTTCTCATGGTTCAGATGCAATTTTTTGGCAGAAAATGTTCCTCCATCTAAATGCAGCTGCTGTGCTGAGATGTGTGGAGATACGCTTTCAAATGTGGGATGCGCAGCACAGTCAACTGCGTGTCCCTGAGCTCCACACCACAGTAAACACAGTGCCATACAAGGTTCAAATGTTTTAAAGTTTTTCACAACGCACTTTGCCCAAATCAAACTAGCTTTTCTGTTTGTGTTGGAAGAACTAGACATGCCAACTACTCTCCTACTAACCACCCAGAGGCCAAAGGAAGATTTTTGAGAGAGGCTAAAACCTGGAATCCCTCTATTGCCACTCTGTTAAAAAGTTCAGGCAGAGTTTCAACAACACTACTATTTACAGCCAGATGCGATGGTGCAGTGACTGAGAGAAAGGCCTATGAATTTTAAGAGAGATATACTGAGCAGGTTCACCTCCACAGGTGCTTGTCGGATGCCTCTTTCATACCATATCATAAAAAGCAGCAGTGATGGAAGCACTATTATGAACGCTACTGTGTCTGTTTTAGGTTTGTGCGCCTTCTGGATTCTTGAGCGACACTCCATATACTCAGCCTTCACAGCGCTCGCTTTGCACTGCAGTGGCTAAGCAAACATGACATGCAGTTAAGAAATGACTAACTGCTGAGGTCCTTTTACTGATCTTATGTTATACAGTCTTTGTTGTACTCAAAGTTGTGAACTGACTCTCATTACACCCTCCTAAATGCTGTAAATATTGCATCAACCGTCACTGACATTGCAGATTTGGACAGGACTAAAATCACTGAGAAGTTTCTGAAATCAAACGTGAGCTTGCAAAATTAATTATGCCTTTGTTACTGGAGAATCATGCCGAATGATGTCCACCTAATCATGATTTGCATGCATGCACAATACATCTATGTTATGTGAAGATACTACACTACATTACTAATGAAACTGATGGACATCTCAATGCTTGCACATGAGAATAAGGGATGACTGAGAAGTCAAAACAAAATCTGTAGACAGATTTGTTCTCTAAGGTCGTAATGTTATATCTGGTGCAGATATACCTACATGTCAGATTTCAATTTTACTGCAGTGATTCTACTTCTGCTGCAATAAATAAATATTTGTACAATGTAGGTCTTTTTTCCCTTTTTCACTGGAATAGCTGTCTCCATGCTAAGTGCTTGTAGGTTACTGATAAAATTCAGTGTCATGTTTTTTTTTTTTTTTTTTTTTTACATTTAACATTAATAAAGTAAATTAACTTTAATTAATGTTTCCTGAGTTTCCTTTTTTTAATATATTTTAAGCAAAATAATTAAATGTAACCATCAAGGACTGCATACCATGAGTAAAGTGCACAACATTATATGGTCCTTATCTATCAAATATCACGAAACATGCAAGAGTAGGTCGGTATCACAGTATGCTGTTGTAGATTATATGTTGTCCAGCACTAGGCTAAATGTTTGGAATAGAAAATTTCAGTTTATATCATGGGAAACACATGGGGAAGTCATGAAATTCCACCATTTAAAAAAGTACCAACTCTGTGTCTAGTTTTGAAAACATTTGCTTTTTCACATCTTCCATAGACTTTCCTCTTCATTATGAGGAAAAGTGGTTTGTCTTATATCTAAACTTATCTAATGTAATTCTTTAGAAATCTATCCTGCAAAACTAGCAACTTGTACTTAAATTGTAAAATTAAGGGTGGTCTCTGACTTTTGCACAGTACTGTATGTCACTTCATCAGCGTTATGTCACTCTAGCACACCAGAAATATACTGCACAAAAGGTCAGTTTTCATAATGTGCTGTGTCATTTCAACCAATAAAGCATAACCTCATGTCAATAAAAAAGTATCACTTGACCACTTGACATCAAAGGTGACAAAAGCAGCTTTTATGAACTCTGACACCAAATGGAATCACCCTAAATTTTTTTAGGTTTATGTGAGACACCTTTTGTAGACACATCTCAAAAAAGTTGGGACAGGGCTGCATCTACCATTGTGTAGCATCCCCTTTTCTTTTAACAATAGCTTGTAAACGTCTGGGAAGTGAGGAGAACAATTGCTGGAGTTTTGGAAGAGGAATGTTGTCCCATTCTTGTCTGATGTAGGATTCTAGCTGCTTAACAGTCGGATTTTTAATTTCATGATGTGCCAAATGTTTACTATTAGTGAAAGGTCTGGACTGCAGGCAAGTCAGTTCAGTACTTGGACTCTTCTTCTGTGAAGCAATGCTGTTGTCATGGATGCAATATGTGGTTTAGCATTGTCTTGCTGAAATATTCAAGGCCTTCTGTGAAAGAGACATTGTCTGGATGGGAGCATATGTTGTTTTAAAACCTCTATATACTGTTCAGCATTGATAGTGCCTTTCCAGATGTGTAAGCTGCCCATGCCATGGGCATTAATGTAACCCCATACCATCAGATATGCTAACTTCTGAACTGTGCACTGATAACAAGCTGAATAGTTCCTCTCCTCTTGAGTCCACAGGAGATGGCGTCCTTGGTTTATGGACATATGGCTTCTTCTTTGTATGGTACAAAGAAAAAAAATTACTTGCATTTGTGGATTGCATGGTGAACTGTGTTCACAGACAATGATGTGTGGAAGTGTTCCTGAGCCCATGCAATGAAAGAATCATGCCTGTTTTCAATGCAGTGCTGCCTGAGGGCCCAAAGATCACAAGCTTCCAATATTGACCATCAGCCTTGTCCCTTGCGTACAGGGATTTCTCCAGATTCTCTGAATCATTTGATGATATTATGTACTGTAGATGGTGGGATATGCAAAGTCTTCACAATTTCATGTGGAGGAACATTTTTCTGAAATTGTTCCACAATTTTTAGACAGTTTTTTTTTTCAGAATTGTGAACCTCTGCCCATCTTTGCTTGTGAGAGCCTCTCTAAAATTCTCTTTTTATACCCAGTCATGTGAGTTAGTTGCAAATTGCTCCTCTAGCCATTTTTTATTAGTACCACTTACTTTTCCAGCCTTTTGTTGCCCCTGTCCCAACTGTTTTGAGATGCACTGCTGCCATCAAGTTCTAAATGAATTAATATTTTCCAGGAAATGGTAAAATGTCTCACTTTCAACATCTGATATGTGTTCTATGTTCTATTGTGAATGAACTATGGGTCGATGAGATTTGCAAATCATTGCATTCTGTATTTATTTAGTTTTTACGGTATTTACTTCAGTTACATTTTATGCAACATCCCAACTTTTTGGAATTGGGGTTGTATAAACTGAAGGAATAAGAATGTGACTTGGCAATCACAAGGCAAACTAAATAATTTGATATTTCATATCTCTAAACAATTCCACTCATCATCATCTTTTCTGTGCCACAGTGCTCTATCATTGCTGGGGTGGTTGACCAGAAAAATGCATGTATTGGGTGACCTTTATGATGAAAATATTTTTCACTTACTTCCTGACAATGTCCCTACTCTCAGTTCATTTTTTATTGGCAGCCACCCTCTTTCAATGATAAATCTGTACAGCTTCTCTTTCTCACACTGAAATACTTTCTCCAGAACATACACAGTGAAGCAAAGCAGTCTACATACAATTTTTATTGTTGCTCTTCTTTTAGCATGTGAAATTCATAGCATTTGAATTTAAAATTTATAAAATTCATTATTGTTGCTACTTATGAAGATCTTTTGCACCGTCAGAGAGCAAACATATAAGAGTGAAAGCTGAGTGCTATTGAGAATAATAAAGAATAAAAACGCCTAGTGTGTTTGAAAACCAATATGAAAGTATTCACAAAAATACCCAGCTAACCAAACCACTTAGGGACAGGATATTCCGTAGGCAGAAACCCCAAAGGCAGTGGTGCAGTGAATATCTGAAAAAGTGTCGAACCTCTCAGGGCTCATGCATTTATCCTAGCTATCTAGAAACAAGGTAATAACTGCCTGCGCAGTAGTCATGGCAACCTACCACAACTCTGGTCATGAAACTTGCAACAGAAAAGCTATGCATCACATAGGCTAATCTTAGCCCAACAAAAAAAAATGATGAAAATATGCAGTGCTCACTTTCCTTCTAATCTAGCATCTTAAAGAAAAGTTGGCTTATGGATGATCTTAATGGAAACAGACGTGTAGCATAGAGATGCATCTTTAAGAAATAGCTTTGAGAAACAGGCCTGATTTGTTTCTGTTTCTAATAGCATAAAAAGCAGTCAGGGCAAAGAGCTAGAGAATGACTGGCAGTCATTTTTGACCATAGCAGCAATTAAAATCACTTTATTTAATCTTGTACATCAAATTTTCACCTCCTGTCTGTAATGAAAATAAGTTTTCAAAATGTAATGTAATGAAAGTGAATGCATGCACCAATTATTCATAAATGAAAGAATTATATTCCTAAGCCCATAGTCTGATTTCATGTAATGTCCACTCTTACATAGTTGGTCCTGAAATAAACTTTAATAACCTAACATAATGTTGCCCAAGGAGTTTATATTTCTTTGAGAAAAGCTCTTTGAGTTCTTTGTAGCATCTAATGAATGCTCATGTTATGCCAATGAATTTTTTTCCCACAATTTTGTTTTCAGGAATCGAGGGAGGATTCCAAACATCTGCATAAAGTCTTGTAATGATACACCCATGAGTCCAGGTTGAACCACAGTGTTCCAAATGCCACACTGAGCCACATGCTAATTAGTGCCGCAGAGAGTTACACAGATTTCATAAAGACACTCCTCGAGGGATTTCAACTAACGCTAAACTCCCAAAACTTCAGAGTGTGCTTCTGTCTTCTCTGACAGAAAGAGCAATGGGAACTGTCTTTAGTGGGGGAAACAAAGGCTTAGGCTGAGCTCCTGTGGGAAGACTCCGGCTTGATTTGAATCCTCTTTTTCTGGGGGTTGCTGTAGCTTCAGTGCCTCCTAAGCAGTTGCGAAAGACAGCTGCATAATTTTGCCCAGAGCTTCAACATACAGACTCTGAGACAGGGAAAAGGGAAGCATTGTTAATATGTTCACTTGTTTTGGGTAAGAGTTGAACATTCTTCAAGATTTGCTGTGAGAGATTGAGAGCCTTACAGTTTTGACTGTAGAAATGTGTAAGAAACCCAGGCATTCATTTACCTGGAATATTCCAGTTTGCTTGACTCACAGAAACAAAAAGTCCTAGAATAGATAATATGTTCATCTCATTGGTTCACAGCTCGCTCCATTGTTTTTATATTATTACACTGTATTATTAAATACCAGTGACTATCCATTGACAGTTATTCAACATGGTTTGCACTTAAAACATTCTTCTGTGACTTGAGCATTGCGAACCTTAAACCTGTATGCCAAGATACAATCTTAAGTAAAAAGCTAAGGACCATTTACAGTATGCTTTTTGTCAGGATTTGGAGACCTCTTTGGTGGAAATGTGTAATTACACTCAACATGCAGAAGAACCTTCTGCAAGTTTGGTCGTGCTTCAGACCCCTTCCCCAAGTGAATGAATCTGATGATTGCAAGCTCATTGAAAAAGTAGTCAATCAGTCAAAATATGGTGAATTATCTGCTACTGTCATCAAATTTTCATCAGTGTAATGTTGATTTTGCATTTGAGAACTAAATATCCAGCTGCACCATCTTTTTGAGTCTGTGTGGGTGACATTAATGCATAGACATATGGTGCAGTCTGAAACATTCCAGCAAAACCTTACCCATTGTCTCTGACTTTTAAATGATTATAACTGTTATTTCACACTTTATAGGGTGACTTGCAGCAGTGCAACACACCATATTTATTTCTTTATCTTCCTCCTGATGATACTACTTTTTTGACTTTTAACAAAAAACCTTGCGTAGTACAGCTTTAACAACCATTTTCTAATCAACAATTTTAAGTCATATAATTCTAACATAACATCATCCAGATTTTCCTACCAATAAATTCTACATCTGGATATTGATCAGTTGACTAATTAATCGGTCTGACTTATTTCATTGATTAAAATGCAGTATAGTTGAGGGAGCTACTTGTCTATATGTACTTCAATCCTGGTGTATTTCCATTGCAGGCCTTACACACTTTAGAAACAAGAACTCAAGACTGAAAAATTTTTTGCATCCCACAGTGGTCCATAGTAGTCTTAAGAGTGGGATTTTCCTATTAAAAGACTAAGAACATCCCCTCATCATGATGTATCCTGAAGCTGGGAAGAATTTTTGAAAAAAAATTTTCTTTGGGTGGGTTTTTAGAGCAATATTTTTGAAATGTTTCCTTTTTTCATTAGCTGGCATAGGCAGAAGGATTTTTTTATTTGTGTGTAACTTAAAAAAACATTGTATTTGTGCTCAATAAAGATAGAAATGCTGTTTTGTTTGATGACTAGGCTAGCAGTCAGGATTAGTTATCACCACAGGGATCACAATGGTTGTGGATGCATTTATGCAATGCATGCTGGGTAGTAAGAGAAGCGTGATGAATTAAATGAAAATGCCATAGACCTAATTGTGAATTCTGTCAAACTGATGAAGCTGAGGGACACAATGCTGTGCCACAAAATACTGCAACAAATGTCAAATAGCCTACTAAACTTGTTAGGCCAGACTGTCCCTTTAAGTCTCTATCATGTCAAAGAACTAAAAAAGCCACCTTATTGAATGATGGTTAACTTACTTTTTTAGTTAATGGTTAAAGTGAAAAGGCTAAAAATTTATCAATCATTTGTTTTTCTTTTTTTTTTTAAGTGATAGGCTAAAATAATAGACCAGAAATATCTAATTCAAAATAACATCAGGGATCACATTATTATTCAATATGAGAGTAAAATAATTGCAGTGAAATAGTGACATGCATATATCATCATATAATCTTACTGACTCACTTCCACGCACATCACTCTCCTCTGCAATGCAATATATCTGATGAAATAAGTAGTAGATAGTCGGCAGCCATGCATTACTAGTTTCTCTTTCTGCAGTTCTGCTCCATATAACACCTGAAATGTAGCCGATGCTGTCCGAGTGAGACTGACTACCGTAACTCAATATATGCAAATGTCAGCTGGCCGATCTTTCCCTTGTAGTGATTACCCACACACAAGTTCTTTGATTAAACCAGCACCTCATCGTTTGTGCTGATTGAGGGAGCAAGTCACTGAATGACCTCTTTATCTTGTTCCATGATTTCTCAGATCTCTGACAGTGATCATTTTTGTGGTATGGCACTGGCAGTCATTCCCCCTGTGCTTCAGAACGAGCTTAGTCAGGTGGAACAGAGCAGAAGAGTTTTGTTCCTGCCATAGAGAATTCAGAGCACAGCACTGGAGAATAAAATGAGCTTAGAATCTACCAAACATACATATTCTAATAACCTCTAATAATCTAATGGCTGACTTCCCTGACTGAGTCATTTGGTAAAATTGAAGACTCCAGCATGGTTTTGACAAACAAAAGCTAAAGACCTTGTGATAACAGAACCTTTGCTCAAGATAGAGATTTTTATGTAGCTGTATTTCATCTGCATCTGAAAGAAACCAAATCTTACTATTCTATTTATTCAATATGCATATGGCACCAGGTGTTTTATAGACAATGTTCCCACTTTCTTAGAGGAAACAAGTGATCCCTGTGCATATCTGTGGTCACTGCACAAAACACTCAAGACTCAGGATAAGTTTACTTAATGCATAAAAAAGATGTGTTTGATCATGTGTTGATTTGTAGAATCTACCCATGCTAGTAAAAAAATAAAGACTTTCCAGTAGCAATAAAAAAGCTTTTTATTCACTTGTGCATAACTTAGTAAGTCCCTTAAGTCTGTTTATAATGTTGTGGTTTTATGCATCAAAAGCTGTCACAATTCTTATTATTACATAGCTATTTTCTTTCATGTCATTTGCCCTTTATTCATTAAACAGGCTGTCCTGTTTTTGTTACTGTGCCTTGAGTGTATAACCTCTTAGAGTAAATTACTTCTAAGAGTAAATAACCTGATCGGCTGTCCTGTGTTGTGTCTTGTTCAAAAAGCAGTCCAGACTGAAGCGTACAGAACACACTGTTAGATTCAGCTTTTTTTTTACCCCATCACCTCAACATGAGTGGAAGGGCTAAACTGCTGTTGGCACAATAAGCAGTCATACATAAATGTCATGGTTGTGATATGACAGCTATGATGAACTAAAAGCAGATTGTTTTTGCAGCTTAATTTCCATAATTTGACTGAAAAGGCTACACAATTTGGATTTTTAACAATCGTCTTTGTCCAAAAACAAACAAACAAACATTAAACTGGAAACTCGTTTGGTCAAATGCACATGACTTTGGAGTAGTGAAACAAGTATTTATCCGTAAGGTGTGACAAATACAAAAACAGCTCTCACTGAGAATTGATCTCATTATGACTTGGCAGCTGTCATTCCCAAATGTTCACTCCTTTACTGGCAGTGCTTGACATCAGGTGTCAGTGGCATGACTCTTAGTTTGCAAGCTCAAGCAATCTTCTCTTCACATAACATAACCAGTCACCTGTCACTGACAGGGGCTCAAATTAGTGTTAGTGGTAAATTATTTATGAAATAGTCATATATCCAGCAGATCTTACAGTAGTCAGTAAAAAAATAAATATATATATATATATATATATATATATATATATATATATATATATATATATAACTGATTGGCCACTTCGTTAAGCACACCTCTTTGTATCTGCACTCTTTGTCCAATTTTTCAGCTCTATTTACCATGCAGGTTCGCTTTGTAGTTCTGCTGTGTCTGATCCACTCATGCAGTGTTATTTCATATATATATATATATATATATATATATATATATATATATATATATATACACACACACACACACACACACACACACACACTAAGCCGTTTATCGTTTTGCGTCATGGGGGAGAGCAGGAGCCTATCCAGCGGTCACTGGGCAGATGTACAACTCCAAAAAAAGTGGGGACGCTGTGAAAAATGTAAACAAATAAAAAATGCAATGTGCAAATCATCCTATGTTTCATTGAAAATGCTTCAAAGACAAAGTATCAAATGTTGAAACTGAGAAATGTTACTGTTTTTTGATATATACCCATATATAATACCCATATATATATATATATATATATAATATAATATATACCCATTTTGAATTTGATGCCAGCAACACATTCCAAAAAAGTTGGGACAACAAAAAGCTGGTAAAGTTAAAGTTATGTGATGCTTAAAAAAACACCTGGTGGTTAATTGGCAACAGATTAGTAACATGATTTGATATAAAAAAACATATCCCAGAGAGACTGAGTCTTTCAGAAGTAAAGATGAGGAGGGGTTCACCACTCTGTGAAAGAGTGCACAATCAAATAGTGAAAAAGTAAGAATAACATTTCTCAACATAAAATAGCAAAGAACTTTTGCTTTTCATCATATACAGTACATCCATCCATCCATCCATCCATTTTGTAAACCGCTTCTCCGTCAGGGTCGCGGGGGGGTGCTGGAGCCTATCCCAGCAGTCTTCGGGCGGAAGGCAGGATACACCCTGGACAGGTCGCCAGTCCATCACAGGGCAGACAGACAGACACAGACAGTCACTCACACATTCACACCAAGGGGCAATCTAGCATGTCCAATTGGCCTGACTGCATGTCTTTGGACTGTGGGAGGAAACCGGAGAACCCGGAGGAAACCCACGCAGACACGGGGAGAACATGCAAACTCCACACAGAGAGGACCCTGGTCGCCCAGCCGGGGAATTGAACCCAGGCCCTCCTTGCCATATACAATACATAAAAACACTAAATGATTCAGAGAATCTGGAGAAACTCTGTATGCAAGGGACAATGCCGAAAACCAGTATTTGTTGTCCATGGGCTTTGGGCCCTCAGGCGGCACTGCATTAAAAATAGACGTTTCTGTAGTGGAAATCATTGCATGGGCTCAGATACACTTCTGAAAACCACTGTCTGTAAACACAGTTCATCGCTTCATCCACAAATGCTAACTAAAACTCTTAAATGCAAAGAAGTAAGCATATATAAACAGAATCCAGAAACACTGCCATTCAGGATTCAGAAACACTGCCTTCTATGGGCCCAAGCTCATTTAAAATGGACTGAGGGGAAGTGGAAAAGTGTTCTATGGTCCTACAAATCAACTTTAAAATTCTTTATGGAAATCATGGACGCAGTGTATTCTGGGCTTAAGACCACTCAGTTTGTCATCACATTATTCATGATGGTAAAGGGGTGCATTAGTGCACATCTGACATCTGGCATCAATAATGCTGAACAATATGTATATATTGCCATAGTAAAAGAGTCTGGGCACTAAACTGGCCTGCCTCCAGTCCAGACCTGTCACCTACTGATAACATTTGGCGCATTATAAAATGAAAAATAAGACACCTGCGACCCTGAACTAGAGTTGGGCAATATGGCCAAAAATCTCATCATGATAAAAAATTTCATGTCATTCAACATCAATACATACGGCGATAAATGGCAAATCATTATTTCTTGCAAGTTTGAAGGCTGATTTTTGCTCTCGAGTGTTCAGTTGCTGTTTTAAACCACCCTTTATGGTCAGAACATAACAAACACTCAGCAAAAAGTGGAACATATCACAAATCTGTCATGGGACAGTGGGAGAAAGTTCTGTCTTGGGACAGTGGCAGAAAGTTTCTGGTGGACTGCCGCAATTTTTGTAATATTCATAATTTAAGAAAGAAGGTTATTTTAGCTGTCTGGTGACGAGTGCTAGGCTATTCTGTTACAAATGCTAAACTGTTTCATTTCTCATGAACACTAGCTTAATATGAACAGCAAACATTAGGTGGTTCGGTACGTCAATGATGCATCACACCGTGTTACTGCCATCAGTCCTACTACATCTGTGTCAGAGCATGTCACAGTATTCATATACCAGCTAACAGACATGTGGGTTTCTCTATTCTTGCGAACCGCAAGAATGTTCGCTTTGTAAAAGCATTAACTGCAGTGTGATTCTCTCACACTGGAGTCCTCCTTTTAGGTATGTTTAAACTGAAATCAGTGTTTTTTGTGTCAACATCTGACATGTTATCTTTGTACTATTTTCAATGGAATATTTGAATTGAATGTTTGTTTGTTTATATTGAATTTTGTTTTCATTTACATTTTGCATAGCGTTCCAACTTTTTTGGAAATGAGGTTGTACATATACAGTGTATATATAGAGCTCCATCTTTCAAAAATGCTACAACTATGGACAAGTGACATGACATTTTATAGTTCTAGTGTCTACAATTGAAAATGAATATTGTGACACAAATATTTCCACTCAAACTAAATAGAGTTTTATTACACAAACCATACAAACAAGTTTAGGTTATCTCAGCTCAAGTCTTAAGTCTCTACTATGTGAGGGAAAGCACATAGTGTTCCATATGTATTGGTTGAAATAAAAGATCAGAAATAATCAAGACATGGAAGCAAAGAACATTTAATTATTGAAGTAAGGGAGCAAAACATTAGCAGTGATGTAGTGAACTGTGTTATGTAACATGACATACACACTGACTCTTCCACACACATAGACATATGCATCACTCTCCTCTGCATTACAAAACATGAACTGAATGCAACATACAGTAGTACGCAAAATTTTTAACACCCCAGATCGAATTATATGCTTATATAATCCTAAGTGAAGTTAAATAAACATGCTTAAATATATTATAGAATAGGTCAACTTTTTTAGTGCAAAAGTTCTGTTTCTTCTAAGTTTTACATACTGGAAAAAAAGTAAACATAAAAATGTTAAATCAATGAGTTGTCAAAAAGATGAATTTGTAAATATTCACACAGCTTTTATAAAAGTAAAACTTTATTGGCATGCAGCTGTTTTTGCCTTTAAAGGCTATTATGAAAGGCTTCATTTCATATACTAACATGTGAACTGTTTTCACAGCACTGTGAAATAAATGTCACATGTGGTGGGCATTTATTTCATAAAAAAACATTTAAATAAAAAGAAAAGTACATTCTAAAAAAGGTTCTATGGAATTTTAATATAATAAGGCAGTAAAATGTCTTGGGAGTAGATATTATTAATTGTCATTTGTACTGAACAGGGTCATTCAGGTTAATTGAGTCTTACTTCCGAACGCTTTCAAAAGGCTAGGCATGTCTTTACTGTAAATCCATTTACTTAATATGGAAAAAGTCAACGCCAGGTTGTGACAGCCTAATGATGGGAAAACAGCATAAACAAAAACAAAGCTGGCACCTGTTAAAGGGCTTGACAAATATTACCCAATAATCCAACAGAATAACTATCTGCAAGTAAAGCAATTTGCAGACAAAAACCTTTCTGCTGTTCTGACCAAATGAAAAGATCCTTGTCTGCAACAGCAGTACAGTATTTCAGACCAATTAGCATATATAGCAGTGTAACTTAAAAAGATGTTCAAAATACTGTGCACTTTATACAAACCAAATGGAAACAGCACAAATAATAGATTAAATATTTTACCTAATCAACCTTATTGTTTTGTGTAGATATTTGCCGATTCCACACTTGATGTCTGCAAAACGTTCCAAAAAATTTGGGACAGAGGCAATGTAAGACTGGGATGTTAAAATGATAGGGTATAAAAGGGGCATTAATAAAATACTTTGCAAAAAAAACTGCATGATAGAATAGTCCAACCCTTTAAAAATGTTTCTCAAATTTCTTGCAAGGAATTTAGAGATTTCACCATATACTGTACATAACATTATTAAAATATTCAGAGATTCTGGAGAAATTTCTGTGCATAAAGGGCAAATCTGAAAACCAATAATGAATGCCTTTGACCTTCAATCCCTCAGACGGCCCTAAATTAAAAGCTGACATTTTGGCAACGAATATAATCACATGGGCTTGGGAAAACTTTAGAAAACTCTTGTCAGCAAATACTTTATTAAGCTTAGTGGATACCATATATCAACAGCCAGAAATCCAGAAACATCGCTGACTTCTCTGGGCTCAGCCTTATCTGAAATGGTCTGACAAGTTCACCTCTCAAATTGTTTTTGTAAATGATGGACATTATTTTCTTCGGGCCACCCCAATTGTTCCCAATGTAGAGTTCAAAAGTCAGCATTTGTTATGGGGGTGTGTAAGTGCCAGTGGAATGGGTGACTTGCACATCTGTTAGGGCACCATTGATGCTGAGGAGTACATACGCATTTTGAGCAACATATGCAGCCATCATTTTGACGATGTCTTTTTTAGGGACATACCTGTTTGCTTCAGCAAGGTGATGCCATTTCACATTCTACACAAGCTACAACAGAGTGGCTTCATAGTAAGAGAGTGCAGGTGTGAGACTAGCATGCCTGCTGTGCAGACTTGTCTCCCACTTAAAATGTGTAGCGCATTATAAAGCGCAATGTACGGCAATGGAGGACCTGATGTGTTGAACAGGCGAAGTGTTACATGAAGTGAAAATTGGGAAAAAAAATTCCAACAATTGGTGTCCTCAGTTCCCAAAGGATAACTGAATGTTGTTAAAAGGATAGTAACACAGTAGTAAACATGCCCCTGTCCCTTTTTGGGAAAACATTCTGGAACATGTTGCAGGAAATTTAGAATAAGTGTATATATACCAACAACAGTAATTTTAATTATTAAACATCTTGTCTTAACTGGTTCAGTTGAATACAGGTGAAAACTTATTTATGAATCATTTGTTTTTATTTACATTTCAACCTACTGTTTTAGCATTTTTGTTGAGCAATGGGTCTGTATATAACATAAACTGATTGTTAAACACATTTTGAACAATTTTGAGAAATACAATTTCCTGTATTTAATTTCCAGCCTTTTAAGCCATTAAGTACAATTTCATTTTTATCATCAGGAAGAAAAGCTGAAAACTTATTTAACAGAAAATTACATTGTATTGACAACTTCATATAATATCAAATTGTTAATTACTTAGTGTGTTCACCTTTATTACAGCTTTCACTCTTTTTAAGATACTTATTTTTTTTACAAAATTTTTCAAAGAAACCTTCATGGATATTCTCACACACCTCCAAAGTTCAGTCTTAGAAGCTGGTTGCATTTTTGCTTATCATGATCCAGTGATGTTGAGGTTTCAGCTCTGGCCAGCGGCATAACTATCTTACGGGCTCCAGTGCAAAAACTACAATGCAATTTGCATGTTTATTCTGTTATGTATCAAATGATTTATACTTTGAAAGCATGCCACTCAACCCACTAGCATCTAATATTTGTTAGACTATCTATTTGGATTGCTGTACATAATTTGTCAGTACAGTTATTTATTATGTAGGTTTGATGAATACAGTTCGAAGAACACAGGTTTGGTTCATGACTTCTCACTGCATTCCAGCCATCACCTGAATTCTATCAGCAGCACAACCTGTATTGATTTATTGAAGAATTGATTAGATAAACTAGGTAAGTAACTGTAAATACTCTAATCTCTTGAGGAGAGCTTTAGAAATTTTAAACATTTTAAATACTTGAATATGTAAAATTAATAAAAAGTAAAAGTAAGCTGTCTAGGCAGTAAGTTATGCACAACAAGTCAGTCTTATTTAGTTGCACTGCTGGTGAGTTATTCTGAGCATACTCTCTCCTTCCCTCTCAGCTCGACTCTTCTGTCCTTTTTTGTATCCATTTTGTGAATTGTAGACTAGTTGACAGGCTATTTCTACTAAATACAGCTAGTTCTACTGCAGGTTTCTAATCCAATACCATTTATTATTCATTTACCACACATCTAAGGAGACCAACTTTGTAAGAGATTAGGGTCAGAGGGGCAGGAGAGGGGATTTTGTTCACATATTAATGGATGTGGCTGTGAGATGCTCTAGTTTATTTCATTTTTATTACAGCTGGCCTGGACTGTCCAAATGACAAGTTAGACTACTGGCTAGAAAATCTGTCGGTATGTCCGATGGGCAGTCAGAGCCTGGAGGGGACCAGTAAAAAAAAAAACAAAAAAAAAACTGGGGGGGTTGGTCGCCTCTGGCCCCCTTCCACCATGTGTCCCAGTGTGACTGCTCTCCTGCCCCCTAGTAGTTACACAACTGGCTCTGGGCAGGCTGGTTGTTCTAAGAACATCAGCAGCTTTATGGCTATAATAATTATGTCTCGATCTTCTAAGTAGTGTGCTTGGGCCATTATCTTGTAGGATTCATTTCTTCCCAGTCAAGTGTTGCATGATGCATTAAAATTTGTTTGTACTTGTCAGTATTCATGATGACTTAAATCAAAAACAAATCACCAACTCCAGATGTTGTACATTCCCAAATTTCCACTTATGGTTACAGACATGCTTTGAGGAGTCTTGCTTCAGCAGCATACAAACTGCTTATGTCGTTTTCAGAGATCTCAAATTTAGTCCACAAACCTCACTCCATATCTCAGACGTCCAGTTTTTTTGTCTATTTTCTTTTCTCAGTAATGGCTTTTTGACATTCTTTCAGATCCATAATGTGAGTTGTCTCCTCACAGTGAGAGGATGGACAGAAACCTACATTATTTAAACATTTTAGATGCAGATAACATAGAAAAAAAGAAAGGCAGCTAGGGTGTGTTTGGGTAGTATATTGTGTGATCATTTGAAGAGGATCTTTGAGGAGACGCATAATAACAGTGGGAGCTTTGGGAAGAGCCTTTGTTGGAGGACACAGCTGTGATTTGGTTTTAAAATTGGAAGAATGGATGAGTTAAAGTGGCAGTATTGTGCACAAAAGTAAAGAGTGGACAAATTAAATATAGACATCTAATATTATACTTGATCAACAATTTCTGTTTCTGTTCATTTTCTGTTAAATGTGGTTCTTGCTTTTTGTGACGTAAACAAAACAGTGGACTTTTGCACGACACTGTAGGTGCACTTTGTAGGTACAGCGTTACTAGCTGTACACACATCCATATCAGCAACACTGTTGCACCTGATGTTCCTTACATCAGGATAACATTCTAATATGCCTCTACCATTTCAGTGTTGCTGATGTAGCCCAGTTCAGTGGTCCACCACCCTACTAATATCTGACCAGTTAAGGTCAGTTATGGTGCTCCATTGCTGGACAGACTAGAGGATAGCAAACTTTGATGGCAAAAATTGCACATAGCAAGAGACAGTAATGGTTTACCTACAAAGTGCACATATATGGCAGGTGTAAATCAGTGCAAATGAGTTTGGTTTTGTTATTTATTTGACAATAGAAATTGTTGCCTTGGACTAGACGAGGTACAGCAGCAGCAAGACTTCAGTCACTACAGCCCATGTTAGGACATTCAGGATTGTTAGGCCTTATTATGTTTAGTTTTTAGAATTAATTACGCATCCTAAATTGATAAATCATACTGTTTAACAGTTTAATGTTATTAGTTAATGATAATAGTTCTAACGTTCAATCCAGAGTAACTGACAGCTAGAGGTTTAACTGGCCATTTTAAAATAGATTCTAGAGGTTTTTGAGTCTCACGACCAGTCACAACACAGTGATGTCATTAAGGAAATCGTTTAATAGACTGTCTTGTAAGTGACCAAGCTATTTTTGTAGAAATAAAAAGGACAAAATGATCAATTCTTCTAAAAGCAAGTAGATCAATGAGTGTTAGGGTCTGAAAATGTCAGTGTGTAAAAAAAAGAAAACATATAGTGCAGCCTGATGGTGTTTTGGTAGTCATGGCACTAAATCAGTGCTTCAGAAACATTGGTCACTGGCTGAACAACAGTGACTCCTGATGGAATTTGGCTTGTCATAAGAGTTCAGCTCAATATGGAGAATCTACTCAACTCAAGCCAAGCTGCTTGAAACACAAGTAAAATACACAATAAAACATTTATTCTATTGACAAACATACTTGTGATATCAACTATATGGAATCCACATTTTAACAGAGTTTTCAAGTTTCAATTTATCCACTTGTTTCAATTATTCATGTAAAAATACAACACACTTTTGTTGTTGCTGGTGATAACTTTTAAAGATTATATACAAGAAATTACATTATGTAGCTTGATGTACATTTAAATAATTAGAAAGTGTTCCAGATAGAAGTACACCAGGATACATAACATTCAGAGAAACGTGGTACCAAATTGTCTTAGGTCTTTTTGCTGTGACTGGCCCAGAAACAAATTGTTTAAGGCCTATTTTTATCACAAAATAAGGGAACTAAACCTAAATCTGAATCTCTTTTTTTTTCTTTTCTTCATCATTTGAACACAGCAGATATCCTTTACTATGTGTGAAATCTGCAGCATGAATAGGCCAATAGCAATGCTCCAAAATATAAACAAAACAAATAAAATGTCTTCACAATAACTACTGTACTGCTATAATATTGAAATTAAAGAATGTTTTTGCCCTCTCCTGTAAACTCACTACTTTGGAGATATTTGTTTATCCTTGGATAGCGACAACATGCTATAAGTGTTTCTTAAGCAAGTTGTATTAAATCCACTGTCTTAACATTATCAATCAATACACACTTTGTCTTGATGCTTGGTGCTGGGTGTCAAAGTAAAGATCTTCTTGTTGGTGGTCAGGGTTACACAATCTCAGTCTTTATAAGGATTATCAGTCCTCAAAGTGTCTTGGAAACAGTGCTGTACAATCTCTGTCATAAACCAAACCAATTAAAAAATATCAGAGGTCAAATCTCATGATATTCATTATCATTAACTGTGAAATCCCCTGCTAGCTAAAGCTTCTATATTCACTTAAACTCTCTAGCTGAAGTCTTTGCCCATTCTTTCCCATTTTTAGAGGCATCCCATCAAATATCTCGAACTGGGCATATGCCTGAATGCACTAAATTGGCTGGAAATGGTCAGTGCTAAGGTTAACACTGTGATCAACGCGAGAATTGGGACAATCCCTCATATGCTAGCCTGTAGACAGCAGGTTGCCTTGAGTCCTCGGCCACGAGGCCACAGCCGGCGTCTAATCTGTCAGCACTGAGTAAAGTGGCAATATTGCTCTAGTAAAGCAGAGGTGAGTAAATAGACACTTAATCATCTGTCTGCCTGCTAACGTTGCAAGGACGTAAGGGCAGAATGAGAGAACTGCCACAACAGTGCTGTGTGTGGAGCACAGAGGCACAGATGCAGTTGCATGTGGAGGATGAAAGAATAGTATTTTATGTAGCAGGGGACATCAGTGTGCATACTTAGACGTCCAAGTCTAGGCTGGTCTCAAATGATTGACCTTTTACTTATCTTGGGCGATCCTGCCAGCAACTATGTAATGGGTTTCAGACTTTTCCATATCCAGTCACATTTTGAAAATCCCTCTTTTGTGCTAAGACAAAATGTCTTTTCAGCAAAAGTCAGTTTCAAGAATCATTAACCTGTGTTTAATACCTGAAATGGTCCACATTCCACATTACCTGATGGACTGAATGACAGGCTGGATGTAACAAACATCTGTGCAACTGCCAGCCAACATCAGTTCAGTGCTTCAGTCAATGAGTCATCAGAGAGCCAGCACATAGATTTTTGCAAAGTGACCAACTTCTACACAGGGGGAAGGGATGACCCCACAGCAGGCACTAAAAAACTTTGTAAAAAAATGTAAAAAAGTATCAAACTTTGGCAATATAGCGTGAAAAAAAGCTTAGCAGTGTTAGACAGAACTGTGAATTGCACATCGATCCAAGACCCCTCATAATTATCTGAGAACTTGTACTGTCAATCATGAATGTGATAAATATAAATTATTACCAAGAGTTGGTTATTTACGATTGAAACAGGCTTATCAAAAGACCTCCCCAAAGTTCTTAAATGCAATTTTAAGAACATTTAATAATTAGATGTTTGTTGAGATTGACATTCTGTGTTATCACTCACAGCACCTTTCACTGCACAATTATACTGTTCTTTACCTCTAGGTGCCACTCACTTGATTACAATTCCACTGTGATTGAGTCAGCAACAGCTCATCTCTCAGTGGGAGAGGTCTCATGTCCTCACTTTGGCTTAAAGCTTTGTAAATAATGCTTACGTGTAGGCAACACACAGTCAAGTGAGAAAAAAAAAAAATATATATATATAATATGACTGAATTTAAAGTCAGATTTAATTCCTAAATATCACAAATGCGTCCAAATGAATTCTAAGACATAAAAGGTACAATGAATAAAACTTGAATTCCACGGGGCCTTTGGAGGCAAATTTTGCTGCAAATATATACATGTTTATAAGATTATTACACATTTATGATCTAACCAATGTGGCATAAACAAACTAAAATATAATAACATATAAATCAAATATGCTGCCATGATCTTAAACTTTTTCACAGACCCCCTACACACTGGGACTAGGCACATTATGCCTACTGGGTTATACTGTCAGTAGGGTTTCTTCCTTATTGGTACAGCCTTAATGCAGAACAGTGACGATAGAAGTTTGTAACTGGCTTGAGTTTAAATTACTTTTCTCTGCATTGGACAAAAGTTTTGTGTATTGTTTAAGAAAATGGATAAATCGCAAATTGCTTTAGTGCAATGCCATAAAAGCAATTATCTCTTTCAAAAGGGGGCTTAAAAATGACACTCGATTCATGGGCACATTAAAATAAGAGGCTGGTTCCTTTTTGCCCTTACTTGCACAGAGATGTTCGATTCCAACATTATCTTCAGTTGGCTGGATAAGCCTTTTATATTCTTCTAAAGGAGTGAATGAAAATCAATGGAAAAAATGTTTCGCATGATCCATTTTTTTCCCCAGCTCAATACAGTCTCTGCAATTTTGCCAAACAATTATGAACAATCTAACAACTCCAAAGCCATAGCTCCTCTTGGCCAATAACAGAGCAAGATTTCATGCAGAAATTTAAGGATACCTAGCAGGAATTGATTGTCCCTTTCTATTCTGCTGCAATAGCTTGAGAAAAGAAAAAAACTAAGTGTACTGATCAATCTAGTCAACTAAGAGCAACACTTGTCAATGTTTCAGGGTTTACAATAGAGGCTTTGTGCTCGCAGAACCATTAGCTACGACGGACCTGCCAGACAAGACATTGATCGGCAGTGTCGGCTAGCTTGTAAATGCATCGGTAATCATCACAAAAGGCAACAAGTAGACACATGCAGTAACTCATGACTTGACAACACTTACAGCTCTCATCATACTGTACAGCCACTGTAAGAGCTGAAATTCCCTAAGATGATGTCAGAGAGCAAAGAATTCTCTACAGACACTCCAAATACTCTTGTAGGCTACAATTCATAGTAATATAACAACAAGGCAAAGCACATCTTCCACATGTGCATAGTGCACTAGGTTTGAAACAACAGCTGTGGAGTTCATGAGTGTTTAGTCATTTTTAGTAGTTTTACCTTTGCTCTCCATCAATAATGCTTCAGGGTACAAGCAGGAGTGTCGGAGCTTGCTGCCAAAGGACTGTTTATTAAAACCCACTCTGGATTTTGCGCTCCACAGTTTTGTCAGAGTGTTAAAGGTGTTATAAATCTCTCTCCTCCCATTACTCTCGCTGTAATCACAGAGCAAAGTGACAATGCATATGTTTAGCATTATCTGCTCCGGTAGAGTAATACAGAAAAGCCTCGTTGGTGGAGGCGAACTGAGTAATGATAATGGTATGTTTCTCCCATCATCCCCGCATCTTGTGTCGGCTGGCAAACACCTGCCATAGCCGCTGATCAGAGTCATTGATCAATTCCACTCAATGCTCCAGCTAATGGAGAGCGCAGCTGAAGGCCGCTTCTCAGAGGAGCATGCACAGTCCCGCAATGTCTTGTTTGCCAAAGTAGTGTACATTTTGTATTTCTGAAAGCAGCAGTCAATGAATCTTGATAATGTTGGAGCTCAGAGCACATAACTCACATTGATAGCCCTTATATTGTGCCAGGGGTCGTAAATCCAGACCTGCAGACATGAATATGCATTGGCAGTCGACTCCTGTGGCCTGAACACATAGGCCCAACAACACAAATACTCTGTTCGTCACCAGCTCAAAAAATTCATTTCTTTGCTTCCTTTGCCTTTTTTGGGGGGTGGGGGTCTAGTTTTCCCTTTTTGCTTATTTAAGTCCTACAAATGACAAATAATACATTTATGATATTGTAGCCCAGTTTTAACCTAATATACGACACTGGCCATTCTGAAACATACAAACTGAAATGCAGCTATTTTCATAGAGACAGTGAAACAATTCTTTGATCCTTACATCGCATCACAGCATGTAGCAGATAGTGCCAAGTGGACAGCACAATCTGCAAAGCTAATTCTGCATCAAAGCGTGCCTGTTCTATTGCTGATTATTGTGTTATGGGAGGCCCACTGTTGTTACGATCATCAATCTTGTCTCTCATGAGCAGATGGTCACATGAAGGCTGAGGACTACAAACGACACTACAAGTGCTATTTGAAATGCATCACGACAGTAATAAAGTGCATGTGTCACGGATGAAAATAAATACACTTATCATTCGGTTTCATTGCACGGATGGAGCTGCTAGCTCCAAAGCTTGGAGAGAGGAAAGAGGGGGCTGAAGAGAGGAGTGGTGCCATGCTCTCTCTAAGTGATCGCCCTCATGTTTCACCCACCGTGTGTGGCTGATGGCTTCACATAAAGTGTGAGAAATGGACAGACAGATAGGCAATAAGCAGTTATTTGGGCCTAATGTACTCATTGACACAGATCGAGTGTCCCAACTAAAGACCATAAGCAGCGTGCTTTGTCAACAGCTCTGTCCTTCACAACAGGGCACTCGTTCTCTGTCATGGCCTATTTCTTCGTTTCAGAGCGCAGTCCTCTGGAGTGAATATTTGTTCCTGGAAATACACTGATTTGTTCATAATAGAGTTTAAATGCTTGGTCCCCTGTCTGATGCTAATGGCCTGTTTGAACGTGGGGCACTAGCGCAGCTGCAAACACCTCAAAACAGAATCTGCTTGGAGACTTTAGACAATCTTTTTTTAACACTCAACTAATCTTAAGCAAAATGTAACTTAGGATGACAACAAAACAACAACAACAAAAAACAACAACAACAACAACAACAAAGAAAAGCTTCTGGGATTTTTGGATTTCAATTCTCAATTTAGATTGTAAGAAAGATAAAATGGGGTATCCCCAACATGATAGATAGATAGATAGATAGATAGATAGATAGATAGATAGATAGATAGATAGATGGAATCTTAAAATGTCTCAGAATGTGTGGAACAGGTCATTTGTCATTGCTCAAAGTTACCTGTGTAAAACACAATCATGTTTCTTCTGTTTAACTATCATGGCTTTTGAAGGTCCTCTTGGCTCTCGATCTATGAGAGTAACGACGTGAAAAACGAGTCATTTCAAGCCCACCTGTTTCTCTGAAGGAAAACAACTGTGGCTGAATGAATGAGTTAGTATAGTTCTGTCGTGATCTACATCTACATCTGAATACGCGTGTAAATCAGCTTATGGGGTCTAAAATCAGCACCGTCTAGCAGGTCGACTAACTTGACGGGAGACTCAGATACAGACATCTGCCAGACTGCTACAGTGTCCGAGCAGAGACCAGCGAATGCTACATCGTGATTATTTTTCATTTGCACTGCTGACAATGTCAAGTCAATAGAATTGCCAGAGAAATACCGTAGTCTCGATTCGCTTCCCCATTTCCACGCTACTCCAACTCAGTTTGCTGCGAAGTCTGAACCAACAGACAGATCACAGCAGCGCTAGGAGGGCTTCTCAGTTTGTTTTTCCCACCCGTTTTCCGTCAACCCCCGTCCATTTTGCTATGATTGGTTCGCGGTGCGCAGCTTCCTGTTCTGTGATTGGACAATAGTTCATGCATACAAGCACTGCGGATATTCAGCGTCCCAATGGACGACCTGCGTGTGAGCACGAATTACTAGCCAATCACAGCGCTGGAGGTAGCGAAAGACGAGCCAATCACGGAGCAGGAAGGCGGGACATTCCACAATATAGGTGGGAAAAGAAAAAAATCCCACGGTAGGAGGGGAACACAGAGACTCCTGCAGGCTGATAGTAAGAGCGAGCGACCGCAGGTTCAGCAGCGATCCGCCTGCATGTAAAGAGCTGGAGTTAAATCAGATCTGATAGAGCTGCAACGGGACTTGAGCGTCCAGAAAAAAAGACAAAAGCAAAAAATACTGGAAAATGTTTGACCAACTACAATGAGTGCAGAAGGCAGAGAGACCCTCATATGACACGCACGAAGCCAATTTTGACGAGCAATTGTGAGACGACTTTGGATTCCTAAAAAAGGGAACAAATAAGAAAAAAAAACAAGAAAGTGGATCCCCCTCAGTAAGAAAGATGAGAAATACTTGGTGGTCCATCCGGAGTGCGAGTTTGGAATACTGGACCACGGTCATGGTGTGTCTGTTTTGGATTCAGTGCTCATGTGGGATGCCTCATGTCATACGAATAGGTAAGCAAAAATGTTTGATGGAGACTGGCTAATGGGTGCACTTCACATGTCATTTCAGTCTTAGTGCACAGCAGCCGCTCTTCGTGGTTTTGAACGCAGGACAGTGACACTTCATGCTTTAACACTTGTGTGCACTGTCGATGAGCTGGACTGAATATTAAACGTGCTTCGCTGATTTACCTGCTTTAATTAGCCGAATACAGGCGCCTGTAAGGACGAGTGATTGGCGTTTACGGACTACACGTTACGTCCATATGTTACACGAAGGCATGTGGAGCCTGAACTAGTCTAAGTTTGTGTGTTGCCGTTTGAAACTGACGTTCGGGTGCAAATGCGCCACATTTGGACAAACAGAGGTTCTTTAGTCATGTCGAACAGCGAAGAGCGGGATGTCACTTTTAAGCACGGGGGTAGGACGTGTCGAGGTGATGCGCGCGTGTGTGTCCGTGCTCGTGCGAACGCGTCACTTCACACTGATAATTCTGCACATGCTGAAGTTTGGAGCACCGCAGACCGGGGCAACTTTAAAGCCTGTCCTTATCCGCCTTCACAAGCTTTGCGATTTTGGCGGAGGGTCCAGTGTTGGCCGGCTGTTCTGGAAATCAAAGAAAAAGTGGCGAAATATGTCTCGTTTGGAAAGTGACGAGGCGATGAAACGTAACAGGACTCGAGTGAAGATCAATAGGGCTTTGGCTCAAGACTCATCACTTGTGCCCAGAGCAAACACTGAACATGAGACACTAACCCCTGAACAACCCCCCAACACACACACACACACACACACACACACACACACTGCTATTTATGGGTTAACCTTCCTTTTGGCAGATGTTTCCACTGGCCACGTTATTTAATCAGTAGTCTAAGATGCAGGATTAATCTAGCTTATTTGTATTGTCTAAAGTTTTTTGTTTTTTGTATTGATTTCATATTTTTTTACTGTGAATGTTGTGAATTCATTGCAATTAGACCAAAACAAATATACCTATATGCCTAAATCTCACCATGTTACTGTTCTCTGCTGGATGGACAGGAGGCCTACATTTGTAGGAAAATTAAATTTCCAAAGAAGCCCTTTTATTGTTAGCACCTCAGTTTCTTTCATTTGTGGATGACTGGGTGCCTGATGATTGATGGCTGTGAGGATGACTTATATGACATTGTGGTGAAGATTTGTGATTCCTGACACAGCTCGGATTTGTTTTTTTGTTTTTATTCAGTTTTTTTTTTGTTTTTTTAGTGGTGCAGCTGTAAACTGAGACATTTTACCAGCAGTTGCTTTTGTATTTTAGCAGCGTGTTCAAAAGAAGACTCAAATAATATGTGACAGCCTTTGTGATTCAAATGACACAGAGATGAGGCGAATGTACCTTGAAATGTAATGTTGCTCCCGCCTCACAGACACACAGACTGATGTGCTCGCACATTCACACAATTCTGACTACAACCATCCAGTGTTTACTGATATTTTTGTTTGTGTCCTCAGCAATTAGTGTGTATTGGTAACTAAGCTGTATGTGTGTTTTTGCTTGTGTGAGCTCATGTCTGTGTTCATATTTTCCTTTTTACATATGCACACACATTTGTTTACATACCTCGCATGTACATAACTGCGATGCATATACAGTGTTTATTACAAACTAGTTACCCGCTTTACACTGAGCTTTAAAGCCATTCACACTTGACCACTAGAGGGCTCTCCTTGAACTCCGGCATAGACAACAGCTTCGCCACCGCTCCACTCACACAGGATTGGAACCACACCAGTGAAATTCATTAAAGTGGGTGCTGTCCAGAGAGGAGAAGGGAGGGGCTTGTATCTCCCCAAGTGGTAGCCTAAGCACTTCTACACCATCTGTGTAATGGTGGGCATCCAATGTGGACTTGCCTCCATTGATTCCACTGTTTTTACAATGTGCCTCTTGGAGGCCAGATGGCCGATCAAACTCATTCTGCAAGAATATACATGTCTGGGGAAGAACGGTTCCTCCTGCACCTCTGTGCTATTTGTTGTATTGCCCTTATGCTGTTCGAGCAAAGAGAGATCTGTTTTTCAAAAGCTCGATGCTTCTGCGTAGGCTCCTTTGCTGATTATGATGGATGTAATGAGGGCGTGTTTGGCAGCACGCTAGTGCTTTGCACTGAACTGATTTTCGACCACTGCGACGCAGCACGGAATATATGATTTGGAAGTCACTTGTTTTCTACTGCTCGTTTCAGAAACAAGACAATTCTGTTACATTGAATCTATAAACTACTTTAAGCCTTTAAAATGTTAGTATGGAAAACAGACACATTACATAACCTGCTTAGTGAAGCTGGAAACCTGAATTAGGAAAAAAGTAACATTTGAATTATAATATGGCTAATCTCTTGTTTGTTAATAGATATTCAAGTGTCTAAAGGAGATTCCTCTATAAATCCTGCATCTGGATTTAAAGCTGTGTAAGCCTGCATTGTTGCAGTTGTCTAATTTTCTGTACAGGCAGACGATGGATGAAACTAATTTATGGCCTTTGGCCCCTTTTCTATTTCTGAATGAGGGAATTCAGCGCCAGACAAGGATTTATTGGATAATCAATTGCTTTATCTACCTAATACTTCAAGTGCTTCATCATTGCCAGTTAATCAATCCGGCTCATGATTTTATGTCACTTTTGTTTCGCTTGCTCCTTTGTTCAGAGCAACAGTTGGCTTTCTTATATTAAATCCCTCTCATTTTCCTTTCGTTGCATGTGTGCAGTTTGCAGTGCATTGAGATTTGAAGTCACTCAATCGGCAGCAGATATTACATAAAATATAGACACATTTATAAAGGCAGGAAATATATAATGTATTTTCCCAAAAGAACGACCGCTGTCATATAAAATATTTTGCCCTGGAGCTAAAGCACATGGGGTGTGCATGATCTGCTTTATTTTTCTTCGTACTGAATGCGTGCTAATCTTCTTTCAGGGTATTTTCTATGGAAATGCTTTCATTTTATAAATACAGACATCAGAGAACGCTTCACTGTGTCTAACTCATAACCCTGTCCATTCCAAGGGCACTGTGTGGCCTACTATGCAGAGAGATTAAAAAAAAAAAACAGGAAGGAAGACATACATTTATAAAGAGACTGACAACAACAAGTGCGACATCGTAAGTTCCATCAAATTAAGATGGCCATCAATTGCTGAGCGGGAAATGAATATTTCATTTTCATGTAAATTTAATCGGTGAGCTGACAGAAGCGGGCGTGTGGTGAATCCTTTCTGCAGAAGCAGGGTCTAGAGATGGGTCGCTGTTGAATGCAGGCCAGTGCTCGGCCACTTTGATGTGGGCTGCCCAGGTCTCTGTCGTGTCCGTCTGGAGAAGGACCTTACATGGGACTGAGATGGAGAGCAATGTTCTGACCTGGACAGAGGAGCAGTACACAATCTCGCAGAGGTTCCGCTAGAGAAAATGACTCAAACATAAAAAGCCCATTCACACAAATGACAATTTTCCAAGCTAATCTCGCTTCTCTATCTTAACAGGCTAAATAGATAATAGACTAACAGACAGTCAAATGCAACTGCCTGTTCACAGCTGTGTGATTTTTCTGACGCTGTTCTGCACATCCATTTCATTAACAAAGTCAGCACACTTGTGGCTTTGCTATTAGCTTCAATGTAGTTAATGAGAGACAGCAGATGTTGGTATTGTTCTCTTGAAAGTGTGAATCAAATGCACTGTGGCCTCTTCTCTTATGTCAGCGGGATATTTTGCCTATACTGGCACTCGGAGCTCCTGCGAGACTTAACAAGACTGGCAAGCTTTCTGCCATGACACACGCACACACAGACACACATGCGCGAACACGCTTTGTTGTGTATTGTGTAGTGTACACAAAACTGTGTAATGAAATGCAAACCAAGTCATACTTGCAGACACACATCACGTGCAGTAGTGTGATTACTTTTTAATGCAATAGCAAATTTGGATCCTCTCCACATAATGGCTTTGAAGCTTAATTTGAAAATCTATACATTATGTAGAGAGCAATTAAATGCCTGTGAGCCCACAGAGAGTCTATCTTCTGAAACACATGCAGGCATAGTAGTATGAGTAGTGTGAATCTGTTGTTTATTAGTCAGAAATGGTCCATGTTCTTGTAGACAGATTTGTCTGTTAAAGGGGAATTCTACTGATTTTTCAAAGAAATATTCATGAATAAATTGTTAAGAAGCAAGTAAAGTGTGAACTTTCGCAAAATGTGCTATTGTGGAGAAATATGCTGAGTCAGAATTGTTCGCAGTGGTGATCGTAACCAGACATCTGATGCATTTCATGTGTTACAAAGCTGTCTCACAGAAAATTCTTACATTAAATAGTTACAGATATGCTGCCTGATGCTTGACACATATGATGTTTTCAGAAAGTTCTGGCCTAATTTTTTTTAAAGCATTTCATGGTGCAGAGCTACATGCATGGTGCTGTAAGGAAAAACAGTCCCCAAAGAAAACTTGTTTCTTTCAGATTTTAACGTTATCAACATTACATATAAAAACTCAGAAACTGAAACTGTAGTTTCACTTTTTTTGCATAGTAAAAAAACATTGTGACCTCAGTGGTGGTGATATGAAAAAAAGTTGGTTTATCTACAATTAACTATTTCATCCATTTCACATCAAGCCTCTATGTTTACATGTCAAAGATTAAATTATGCATAACTAGTAAAAAATTAGTGGAATTCCCCTTAAACAGTCCTGAATGGTCTAGACTTCCCAATTGCAATCAAATTTGGAAGACTATGCATTTTAAAGAAGGTGAATTAATAACAGATAAACCTAATCACTATACATCTTGTGGGGAATAGGCTTACCTGGCACAGGGATAATTGACTCTGTTATAGATTATAAGGATCATTGCATGGTGGCCAACAGGGAGAGTTGATAAGGTAAATGGAGATTGGAAAACATTGAGATAATCCACTGACACAGTAGGCCTTTCTCTGCACTGCAAGCCTTGAACTGTTCTCAAAGCAGATGGTGTTTTCATATCACACTACAAAGTGTGTGCTCCACAGTACAAGGTCTGAGGGGAACATATGCTCCTGGTAATTAAATAAATAATACACAAGTGAACCTTACGCTGATGCAACCATGGATGGTGTCAGATTAACAAGGGCGAAAGCCCTGCATTTGGATATGCACAAATATGTGGAGCCCCATTTGTCTCTTGCTGGGGGGGAAGGGGAGGGGGGCTGGGGGAGACTGCGTGGGGGAATCCAGCAAAGTGTCTGTGTGATGGAATCAGATAATATTGTGCTGTTCCTGTTTTATTCCGTGCGCTTGTCTCCGGAGATGGCATGCCATTACTTCTAGATGTGTGCCCTTCTAGATTTGACAGCTCGTGGAAAATTCATGGGTTGTCAATGTACTTGGTCTTTCTCTCTCTTTCTCTCTCTCCCTCTCTCCCTTTTGTAGTAGGTGCTGCACCAGCAGACAGAATCAAATTTCATGTTCTCCCCATTTGTCTTTATTACGAGCCCCTGTCTCACCCATCTGACTCTCAAGTCCCTGCCATTGCCCTGCCACTGCTGGGAAAGTCAAATACAATTAAAGCACCCAAACAGGAAAACCCCCACTATCTGATTTCTTTTATGGTCATAGGTTACCCGCATACACAACAGGCAGTGACAAGGACATGGGTGAATACTGTGGTACCGTTACCCAGCGTTACAGGCAACATAAACAACATCACTTTGGCCATAAACTCACTTGCACCCACATATATAAACGCTGACAAAATATCCGCCATGGCTTGGCCTTTAAAAAGCTGTGAAAAGGAGAAGACTCTAGCCAGGCGAAGCTTCAGAGACTCTTATTTAGTTTGTTAATTAGCTCAAACCTTTTGATCCCAATTTGAAAACCTGCCACGTTGCTACGCTCGCCTCTTTTGTGCATTGCCCCAAGCAAGATAAAGCGGTGCTTTTTTTCCTCCCTCGCTTTTCAAATAGTGTGGCATTCAAGGACTCCCCCCTCCCCAACTACAAGTGCCTTATCCGTCTCCAGACATGGCCAGCATCTGCGGAAACCAGTATTACAATATAGCTTGCTTGTTACTCTGGTAGTACAATAGCAGACCTTTCCCTTCTGCTTAATCAGGCCTTGACATAAAGGATTCACTGGCCATGGTTAAGTCCATATTTAGCAGAAAGTGTGCATGAGAGGTGGAGGGTGACCTGCTTGCAGTGACCTTTTTAGTGTTAGGCTGGAAATGGCAGGCTCTGTGTAGCTCTGTGAACCATGCTTTGTCAAAAAAAGAAGGGAGCAGCTGTGAGGAATGAAATGGTACACTCAACCTGTGGTATGATACATGCCACAGTACAGAGGTCAAGTTTAGGTTTGTTTTGAAAGTGCGTGCAGTTTTTTTAAAAAAAGGCTAACAGTTTCTTTTTCTAAATTTTCAGTAGACAGTAGAGACAGTTGAACATTTAGATTGGCTTTTTTTCACAGGACAGTGCAAATACAAATACAACATTGGTATCGCTAGGCTTTAGCTATCCAGTGGGATGAAATCTCAGCATGTGGCTTAATACAAACTGTCAAGAGGGATCCCCAGTAACAGTCAGAAGGCTTAATCATTGAGGTACATTTTTACCTCCTGGAGGGATCATTTTTAACTTCTGGCCTCTGACATGTAAAATTTGTTTAAGATGCAAGTCCACAGTGTGACATGTTACTGCTATTGCTGTTAACATATTGCTATGTTAAATATGGATTTGTTGGCTTCATTTTAAACAACATTTTACATTTTATATTTATACAGAATTCCAACAGGATCCAAAGCGAGGCTATGCTTGTTCAGTGTTAACAGCGCTGCAGCCCTTTGTTTATTTATTTATTTATTTTTTTACCATGTGCACATTTTCAGTGAGCTCTTCTGACCTGACCTCTTCTGAGTCCCCAACACTGGAATGTACTCTTTCTTTGGTAATAGAATGGAAGGTTGGAATAGACAGCAAGGCTTTTGTGAGTCTGACCACTGTTGTCTTTGCACCATTCCTTTTTCTGCACATATCCATTTCATTAAATTTTTTATTGCACCGTGTCCAGCATTCTGTGGTTTGACAAAATCATTGTTTAAAAGGTCATCTAGTTTTGTCTTCTTTTTAGATGGAGATCCAAGAACACCTGCTGGATCCTGCATCGCAATCTTGGGGTCATTTATCTCACTGTTTGTTGTTCTTTGCACCTGAGTTTGCTAAAGAATAAACAAGGAATAACACAGAATAACAGATGCAGAATGGGTCTGCAAAAAAACATGCTTAAATGTGTTCCTTTTCTTTCTCACAAACAACTTGGCAACATGCAGTAATTGCAAACAGTTGGCCTAATAACAGCCTAAACCTGTTTACCTTGTCATGCAAGCAAACAGCTTGTGATGTTAATCTCGCACATCTTCATGACTGGCATCATCACGTTGAGGCACAGTGTAAAATCAGGGATGACCAAGGAATTCTGTGCTAACACTGTGGTGGCAACGTGAATGTGCAGGCATGTTCATGTTTTCTTTCTGCATGGCTTCATTGTTCTGCAAACCGTTGCTGTCCACGTTAATCCCCATTTTCACATTTAAAATGTTTCAGCTGGCCTATCTTTGTCTGCCATGTGTGCATAAATTCATATGAAAATATTAGGGATGCATCCATACAGATACTGGTATTACCATGTGATGTAAGCTTAGCGTACACTGCTACACTAATAAAAAAAATGACTGGCAGTGAAGGAGGCTCTGCTCTGCTCAAACAGAAATGTTATTGACACCAGGGAAGTCAGAGACAAAGCCGTCAGTCACTTGAAACATTCCGCCTTGGTACGTTCCCACCAGGAATATACTATTTTAGCCTGTTTTTAAACACAAACACAATCACTACCACTTCCCCTGTATGAGTGGAGGCATATAGACTGACAAAACAGAGACAAAAAAGTTGACATTTGTTACCAAAGTCCGAATATGCTGACTTTAATCTGTTTGACTGAATATAATTAGAGATGGGACGATCCATCGTCTATGTAGCAGTATTGGCAGATCACATATTTGGGCTGAAAATTGTCCAATACTGCTATTTATTTCTCTAACTTAATCCTGAGAACTAATCAGTGATGTAAAACATATGAGCCATGTCTAAGGATTGCCAGTCTTTTGCGAAGCTTTTTCCTAGTTCAAATGCTATTTGGAAATACAGACCTTCTGATTTTTTACTACAACACTAAAGGCCTATTCACACAGAGTCAGATTGTTATGGACAATAAAGATACATGCCAAGTACTGAAATTGAACACATGTATATTAATGCCAGACTATGACACTGGGTGAATTTTTAGTCAGAGCCTGCTTTATTTTCTGCATTGTACAGATGCAGTTAAAATTAAGTGCCGTTTTCTTGGTTGCAGCCCAAACAAACATGCATCAGGATGGTGGCAGAACTCTTGCAGCAGAGCACAAAAGCTTATACAACTAGCTAACACTGACAAAAAAAAGCGAAGACCAAAGACAAGAGCTGAAAGGCTATGGATGACGGTGTGTATGTTACAGTGGCTGTATTTAAAGCGTAGTTCATTCGCTTTTTCTAATGAGAGGAGCAACAAGCAGAAGCAGAGCCTCCAATTTCTCCATTGACCTGCAGAATCGCTCGTCATCCAGCTTCAGCTAGCTCTTGTAAGAGGCAGTGGGATTCCCTGTGTTGTTATTATAGAATGGGATATACCCAGTGTATGCACCATTTAGTTGCAGTGCTTAAAAGAAAAAGGTTTTCTGAGTATTTAGACAGAAATTGCTTGGTGTTGACAGAAGGTCTTGGTGTGATGATCCCTCTACATTAAAATCACTTCAGTTTTTTTCATCCAAAAAAATCATTCTTGCCATGAATAGACCTTTAAAGTCCAGCCCCACCCTCAATTGGTATCGGCCCAAAAACTCTAATCAGTCCATTTCTAAATATAATAGTGAGGTATGGCCATTAATACAGGGATTTTCTAAACTGTCTTTGTAAAACAGGCTATAGAGAGACTGTTTTTACCACTGTGTATATGAGCTGCTGTAGCTCAGCTTCTCAGTGTGTTTGCTCAGTACTCTACACACAGCGTCTTATTTTTGAAAAAACAGCTTTATTTAAAATTGTCCATAGACAGAGGTGTCTATAGAGACTACATTTCATGTAACATGGGCTGAGCTTTTTTTATACAGTGTGAGTCAATGTCTGGCTTTAGAGGACATTCTTTTTTTTTTCTTTTTTTCACCATTGAACTGTGGATTTATTTAACTCTGGTGTGGTCTTCTTGGGCCACTCTCTGTCTCTTTAGAACAAATTACAGTGAATTTTTTTTGTTTACTTACTCACTTACTTACTGGTTCATATTTTGACCTGCTGGTATTGTGTTTAATGGGAATAAATTGGAGATTGCCAAAAAATGCTTATCACCTTGCTACACTGAAAAGTACATAGAACTTTATCAGCATTAGTCCTTCTCCTAATTGCTTCCAGTAATAACTCAAAATGATCTCACAAGCTGCAGGCAGTTATTATGTTCATCAGTTCAATTGCACTTGAGGAGGGCTTTAGAGGTCAACAATGACATTTACAATAGCCTTCGGATTCTCTGGATCCACAGTACTTTTCTCTCCGCTCCTCGCCATTGTCCTTTCTGAGACCCCATAAGTGACATGGAAACTTGCCAGTTGGAGAGGCATCCGCTCAAGGCTGAATATGACCACTGTTCATTTCAGCATATACAAGATGAATTCTTCATTTGTAGCAGCTATCAGCTGGGGTCAAATGCGAGCATAAATCTTGATGCAAAAGGACACCAAGCCAAAATGTGTATCTTGCTGCTTTGCATTCAAAGGGAAAGAATGCGTTTAAGCTTCTGAAGTGTGGAATTTGTAAGGCAGTCTAAGCTCACATTCACTGAGACAAAGCTAGAAATGTGTGTTTGTACTTTCATATGCTTATAAGAAAGGAGGACCAAGGTATTACTCCACAGTTAATTCAGAAAGGATGTATTATTGCATCTCATAATCAGTGCTATTTATTTCATTGTTCATTGTTAAAATGGCTTTCTATGCATCCATTTAGATTTCATTGCTCTCTTAGCATTTTCCATGTATTGTGAGGTACAAGGCTGTGGAGGTGGGAGTTGGCCAGGTCTTTACTGTCTGTTAGTGAGCAGTGCTAACTCACAGGGCAAGCTGCTCGGGGTCACATCAATACCCATCTGGATACTCTGAGGCCCATGCCAACTGGACATGAACTGCTGTAGCATTTCAGGCAGTAGGGACAACTTGAGGTTGCTTTGTAGAGAGAATATGTAGAAGACAAAAATGTCCTTCAACTTGACAACACTTCATGCAGGCCACAGCTACTGTGTAACCTATGCTAATAGAATACATGTAATTTCCAAAACCCTGTAGTAAAACATGACAGTATCTGAGAACTGCAGGGAACTTGCTGGCAGAGAACCAGCCAACTGATGTACTGTTATGACCATGGGAGACAAATCCCTGTGGGTTCATTTACTTTACTGTAAACAACTTAAATTCATATTAAGATGAAGCTATTTGAATAACTTTGCTTTTGATCACACTTTCTGGCCTGTCCCTATTCATTCAAGGTTTTAGTGAAGCTGTTTGCATACTGATCCCTTCTGCCCTGCTATGAAAATAAATAATAAATTGCTGGTTAAAAGTTCACCAGCACAGAAGCCAACCAAGCGTAGAAATTCAATCATGTGAATAAAAGCCTCCATTTCAGACCTTTTAGTAAGAAGTAGGCCTTATACTAACAATACAATGCATGCTGCTGGAAAACATATTGGTGTAAACTAACTAGGGGTGATATTGAAAGAGATTAATTAGCTGAATTAATTACCTTGCCGCTAATTGCTTGACATCGAACAGAGACATGAGATCATGAAATTTGCATTCATAATCACAGTTAATCAGGGATTTAGTTTTAAAAAGAAATATAATAAATAAATATTCTGTACACAATCATAGCTCCCACAGAAAGAATTTTTATAGTGGAGGGGTCTTTAATTTGGCATGCTTCATTCTGATCATTCATATAATGCAAGTGACTGTTCATCCTGCTATTATATAACAGGATTATATGTTAAAACGTGTACTGTGTTCATCTGTAAAGGCTTCGTTTAAAAATAAAGTTGAGGATGTCAAATAGAACTGATTACAGACAGGTGACATTTTGAGTGGCCAATGGGATTCATAATAACTATAAGGCTAAACATTGCTAGTCCTAACAACATATGTATTAGGATTATTTGCCATGTGAATAAGATCTCAGCTGGCTTCATAAGCCACTTTAATGCTGATGCACAACATACCAGTATTCCACAAGCAAGAGAGGAAAATGTCAGAGGTAGTGTTGAGTCATTCAGCAGGAGCTAAGAGCTTTAAGGTGAACTCTGATTCGCCCATCTCAAAGATTCCCAATAAGCACAGTCACCCTCTTCTATGATGTGATGTCTGGACTTTAAAAGGCGTTGTATAAAGACCAGAGGACAATAAGGCTTACTGACGCCAATGTCTTGAAATGCCTAAATTGATCCGTTTAAATGTCATGGACAGTCATTTAAGTCTGAGGCAAGACTTTCTGTCAAATGAAACCTTGTTTTGAGATTATGTTGTTGGCTAACACTTTCTTAAAGGAATGGTTCACATGAAAAAATGTACACATTTTCCCCCTTTCCCCAAATCTAGATGACCAGCATCTTGTTTGGTGTATGAAATTTGTTTGGAGTGGGGTTACGAAGCCAATATAAGTCTGTGTCAGCGAAAGTAGCCTTGTAGCTCCAGTGCAAAAGTGAAGGAGCAAACTTTGGACAATAAATGACAGAGGGAAAACTGGTAACACCTGTCTATATTTTTCAATGATAGATTCCTTTAAAGCTACACTATGTAAGCATTCAGATGTTATGTTGCTTGTTTTTTTTGGCCAAAATAAAAATGCACTGGTAGCTTTAAATGGGTCTCCCACCCATCCAGTAAAGAAAAGATCTGGGGAAAACAGTGTTATTTCTACCTCAAACTGAACAAAACATTGTGCATTCTGAATCCAAAGTGTTTCACAAGCAGTCTCGTTTAGTTTATATCTATCCACACCTGTATGCAACTGCCCACACAGTGAATATACCTAAGTAATAGCAAATTATTATGCACACATGACATTGATAAACCTTAAATAATGCAGCAACAATTCTGTAGGACATTTGGCATTATTTCACAACAGGTTCTTGGCCTGCAAAAAAAATATATAAATAAATAAAAGAAAAAAGATGAATGAAGCCCACTGATTGAACAACTCGAAATGGAGCAGTGATTGAAAAGCGAGAGGCGCGTCAAGGCCAGAGGACAATCAGTGGGTCTTTGTGCCGTTTTCCTAGCCGGTAATGACATTTAGGATGCCTTGCGCATAGAAATAAGCACAAGCGCTCTGGTAAAAGGACTGGTGGCTGATGCTCCATAGAGATGACTGGAGCCGTGCAGTGAGCGTGTGCTGGATGGTGCCTATTAAAGGCAGAGAGCTGAAAACTCCAGCCACTGTCAGACTTTTAAAAGAACAACTCGTGAAGATATTACCTCCTATTATGGGCCTCCCTGACCAGCATGATCGAGTGAACAGGGAAGGCTGAGCGCTTTCATACTGTCAGTGAGTCTAACTCTTATTCCAAGGCCCACAAATGATATAGGGAGGCTTTCTTTTCCTTTCCCTTCATCCTTCCTTCTTCTCTTGCTCCAAAAAAGAAAAAAGAAAACTCTTCTCATCACCTTTGGAAACTCTTGAACATCCCCTTCCTCAGTCTTGTTAAAGAACACGGCTTTTGTGGAAGCTTCATCCACAAAGCAGACCTCATCCTGTCAAATTGCAAATTTAATCCCATTCAGCCTGTGCATATTGTAGTAATCCCCACTGGGACACAATGGGCCGTTTCCTCCCCATCCAACCCTTGCCTCATCTCTTTGGATTATACTGTTTGTATTTCAATAATGACAACCAATTACAGGTCTTTATGTAAAGGCATTAATGCCACTTTGTGTCTATTCTATCACTTCCGAATGCTGTATCCTTTTAAGGATTTATGCTCACTGCAGAGCATAGTGCGAATACAGAAGAGAGCAAGTGCCATTTGACACAAGGTCCAAAATTCAAAATGAATTTATTTCCAGAAAATAAATGCCTCTTCAGAAACAGTGATGTTGCTTTGGCCTACAATACCCTATAATTTCTTAACATGCCATTCTTCATTCCTTAGACCTTCCCTGTGGCTTTACAGTCTTCTCAGAGGCTTGATTTGTTCTCTGGGGGAAATGGGTGGTGATTGCCTTGTATGAGTCTGCATGAGGCACTGAGTGTTCCCCTCTCAGTTGTGACTCTTTCCCTTGGGCTTGATTGGCTATGAGGCCCTGACGGTACAGGCTGGCACGTTGACTGAGCGGCTCTGGTTCACCTGACAAAAGCCTTCATGATTGTAGAACTTATTCTACTCTGTCAATCAAACCCAAAGCACAATATATCATTCTACACAGTGAATCAGCCCTCT
Source organism: Pygocentrus nattereri (assembly GCF_015220715.1). NCBI lineage: Eukaryota > Metazoa > Chordata > Actinopteri > Characiformes > Serrasalmidae > Pygocentrus > Pygocentrus nattereri. Next base: position 22,653,535 of record NC_051213.1, read on the forward strand.
GTCCTTTGTGTACTGCACCCGTGCTGCAGTAGATTGCTTAAGTCTGATAAAAGCACAGGGAGTGAAATAGTTGACAAAATACAGATATATTCTTTGCTGGTCATTGCTTGTCTTTGTCGGTCAGTACTGTGCATCTTTCTTAGTACCCAAAGTGGGGTATGATACAAACGATGCATTTCATATGCACCAGTCTAGAGAAATAAAAGAAGGAAAAATCTGTTGTTTAATACTGCTATTATTCCAACTGCAGTTTTTAGCTCAAATCAAATGTATAATATACTTTTTTCCTTCATGTGACAAGAATTTCATCAGCCTAGCGTCAACCTACATAAAATCTGAGATATATGCACTGGTGTCAGGTTAGAGTATTGTGTGACGGTATGGCTGAAATAGATAAGTGCTAGTTCTCTTTCTGTGTGTCAGAATTTGAACGATGGATGTCACGCAAGCCGGGTTTCTTTCGCGTTGCCAGAGCTGCCAGTAGAAAATGGAGCCACTGTAATGACTTTTTTAGGCAAGTTTAATAGAACGTCTGTAATAGCATTCACAATAATTTCATTGAGAGACATGATTGAAAGTACGACAATGTGGAAATGAAAGAAGCAAAAGTCATTTGCTCTTTTGTTCATCTATATGATGTGCTGGGTGTCTCTTTCTTTAGCACATTACCTCATCTGAGAACTCTGTGACTGAAGCTTCATTTCACTGCCATCCCTTACTTATAAATCTGATCCATCATGCATTATGACATTAACTTTCTGAGGGAAGTCCAAATAAATACATATAGAGCATGAGGAGCTTTTATTTTCCACAACAATCACCAAATAGGCATCTGCAAAAAAAGCTTATTCATTTCTAAATTAGTGCTGTCAGCAAAGAATGTTCAGCCTCAACAATATTGAATAAAATGTACTAAAGTTTAATAAACTACTATATTGAATTTCACTAATGAGCCAACTTCAGTTAACTGCATAAGACATAATGCTAGCTCTGGTTAGCAGATGAGCAGTGATATTGCTGATGCAAATATATTTAGCAGGTCAATGTGAATTAGAAATCATAATAAATTTTCCCTCTGTACCATCATAACATGGTATTAGGATGGGCTGACCAATTTGGGTAGAACATACATACATTTTGCGATTTTTCTGACTTTTTTGTCCTTTTTTACAAAGACAACCAGCATATAGATTTTTTTTCATACTTAAGGCTTGAATGTTGAATGTAATGTGCCAAACTGATAGTTCTCAAGTTCTATTAGGCTAGATTCCCCCACCTAAAACTGTGAAGACACTGTTAATAATGTAATTTTATAATAATAATGAAGTTTGCCACTCTTGCAATTTGAAAAATTACATTTTGAAATTTCAAACTGTATACAAAAATGTGTTAGGGAGCAGCTAGATGGTGAAAACAAATTTTTTAGAAGTTGACAAACATATTGATGGTCATTGCATTTTGACAGAAGATGTGAATGTGAGCACGGACATGAATTTTGATTTCAGGTTGACTTTAATAAAGCAGGAGTGTTAAATATGATATACTGAAAGGATTTTTCATAAGAATCTATTATTTGGAAGGTCTTATTTTGAGTTGCCTTCATACACATATGTGCATCTCAGAATGATTTTTTCAATAAATATGTTGGAAATGCATGAGACATGTTTGTATAAATAAATAAATAAATATTTATGTATACACAAATAACAAAATTCAATGATATGCAAAATTATTTAAACCCTCTCTCTCTCTCTCTCTCTCTATATATATATATATATATATATATATATATATATATATATATGTGCCCCTTTTTGAATTTGATGCCAACAACACGTTCCAAAAAAGATGGGAAAGGGGCATGTTTACCCCTGTGTTTCATCACCTCTTCTTTTAACAACTCTCTGTAAGCGTTTGGGAGATGAGTGAACAGGCAGGTCAGTTAAGCACCCTGAGCCATGCTATTGTAGTACATGCAGAATGTAGTTTGGCATTGTCTTGCTGAAATAATCAAGGCCTTCCCTGAAAAAGATGTCATCTGGATGGCAGCACATGTTACCAAAACCGTATATATCATTCAGCATTAATGATGCCTTCACAAATGTGCATGTAACCCATGCCATGTGCACTGATGCACCCCATACAGTCATGAATAGTGACTTCTGAACTGTGCACTGATAAAAAGCTGAGTGGTCTTCAGTCACAAGAGTTTTAATTAGCATTTGTGGATGCAGCGCCAAACTGTGTTCATAGACAGTGGTTTTTCATCAGTTTATCTGAGCCCATGTAGTGATTTTTCATGTAGTGATCATGTTTTTAATTCAGTGCCTAAAAGAAGGCCCAAAGATCATGACCAGCAAATACTGGCTTTTGGCCTTGTCCCTTGCTTTTACTGGACTGTGTTGCTGGCATCAAATTGAAAATGGGCATATATTTAAAAAAAAAAAAACAATAAAATTTCTCAGTTTCAACATTTGATATGTGGTCTTTGAAGTATTTTCAATTAGGTCTATGGTTTAAATGATTTGCACATCATTGCATTTTGTTTTTATTTACATTTATCACAGCAACCCAACTTTTATAGATAGATAGATAAATAGATAGATAGGTAGATAAAAAAAAAACTTTCAGCTGGCATCACTGCAAGGCCTTTGCAAGCTGATAAGGTACTTATAAAATTTGCAAATTAACAAGGATTAAAGAGAGAAACGCAATGGAGCTTTCCTCTCCTGCAGCTCATTCTACATGGAAAGTGCTTGTCTATTCAACCAACACCACGCCCTTGCCCTCCTGCTCTGAATAACTCAAGAAAAGGATTCTGTTTAGCATGCTCCATCGTGGTTAAATCTGTGCAAGGCCTGGGATGCAAACATAAGCTAGCCCTTTGTTTTTTTGCAGTATCTCTACTGCAAAAGTGCCCTTGATTTTCTCAAAATTACTCTCTGTCCCTTGATGTGTGCAATTGTATTTAACCGGCTGCCAGCTTTTATAAATTTCTTTTGCCTAAATGAAGTGGTGACTATAGCCACAGGCTTTTTCCTGTTTCAGTGGAAAATGTAGTCACTCCATTTTTAGCCCCAAAAAAATGTCCTCAGTGCTGCCCTTTAGATAAACACTAACAGAGTGTTTCAGTGGATCTATCCTCTAATGTTTTTGTCAGCTTCATACTCTCACACATTCTCTCTGAATATCTCTCATTTCAGAGGATGAGGTGGGCTTTCTTTAGTCACTTCATTGTTTATTCTTCTCCAGCAATTTTCTTGCTCTCTATTGGCAGTACATTTGTGTGGAAGGTTCTTTTCCTTACAGATTTGTTTTTCTACCCAAGCCTGGAGAACATTCCCACCCTATTGTGACTTGTGCCTCTACCACATTTCTTCTCAGAGAAGATTACAGTGTGACAATGCTGAATTTGTATAATCAAACAGGCTAGCGGAGTCAGCGCTGTGTCTGTGTTGGTGATAGACCCATGCAGCTGGAAGAGTGGACAGGCGGAGAGAAAATAAATCCCTGATCACACTCTGCTCTGCATTTACATAAGAAGTGGAAGTCTGTTGCAGAAGAGTGCCTTGCAGTAACATTACACGTTTGTTCAGCGAAGGCCGGGCGAGCATGTTGTGGTGAGGGAGGCTGAGAAAATATTGGTTTTGTCAAAGGCTCATGAAAAGTGTTGTAATCAGACAGAAATGGTATGTTGGCTAACAGTCGTGCATGATTTTGTGTCTGTTTTTGTGTGTGCCTGCGTGCTTGTGTGTGAGAGTGTGTGAGAGAGAGAGGGTGGGGGGAACACTATGTATGCACATGCTATATGCACTTTCCCTCCAAATAAGATTCAAGCACCAGGCCGTTCCCCTTTGAATTAGCTTTGTAGGGTACACATTTTTTACACGTTTACACGTTTTGTCCTGCACTGACCAGTCTATTGTTATTCCGCCATGTGTTTGTGTGCATAATGTTTTTGAGTTTGACAGTGATGAGAGGGAGGCACTAGCTTTTGTTTTGTGTGAAAAACATTTATTTACAGCATTAGCCTTTTCTTAGATATTTTTCCTTTTCCTATAAAGCCTCTATAGTAACCTGTGAATAACTACATAAAATACTGAACATAAAGATGCATTTAATGAATTGTGTCATGAGGTCATTCAGTCAATGAAAACAATGCCTAAAACTATGTATCTGTGAGATAGAAACATTTTGGATTACCTTTCTCATGCACACTGTCACTTAGTCATTATGAACATAGTGTAATGCTCGTGGATGAACAGGACACAAGAGGAAAGATGTGTTTACTGGTGGTCCAGACAATACAGACACAAACACATACATATTAGAGGTTATGTTGAAAAAAAAAGAACTTGGATGAGCAAACATGACTTGGAATATTGAGTGGGGATTAGGGATGTGTCTAGATCTTGTAGGCATTTCTTTCTGACACATGAGACATACTGTATGATATTTATTTAGCTTGGTGGAATGAATGGATAAAGTGCCCTAGCAAAACACCAGTTTTGTATTTTAAAAGCTTACATAACTAAGCACATTGCACATTTATCCTTTAATTGAACATTTTAAAAAGTAAACTATTTAAGAAATATCATGAGGAAAAAAATAAAATAAATGAATTGCTAGGAGTGTGGCGATATACTCAGCCCACAGTTAGATTTGATTTAGTAAACTGGGTTCATGATTTGATATTCTCACACTATTATGAGAAATATTTAAATTCAGCAGAATGATGAGTCTATCCATGTTATTACATACCTTAATACTGGTTGTTGGCAAAAGTTGGTGTTCAGTCAATGCAGTTACAATATTTGGCCTAACTTATAGATGGTCCATTCTCCATGATGCACATTTTTGCATCACCATATTACAGTGTCACAATGCATTGTTACATATGCATGAGTGAATATGTCATCACAAAGCTGTGATTCAAGCGCAGAACTTACATCGCAGTTGTGATGTTATTAGTGATAACATACAAGTGTTCTATTGCTTTTATACAGCAGTTCTGCAAAATACTTCCTTCCATCAAAAAAGTAGTATCCTTTATGCATAAAGTAAAAAACCTCTAGCAATATCAGGTTCAGCTCAACTTTTTCAATATTTGCTGGATTAACCTGAATGTTGCTTTTTAGTCCGTTTGTAAAGCACTGCATAACAAATTGTGTTTGCGGAATTGTAGTTTATTCATTTTGAGCTAGCTGTAGTTTGTTTAGGTGTTCTGCTATCACAGCTGCCAACCTGAAAAGCTTGCTTAAGGGCCAAGAGAGATTCAAAATATCATGTAGACCTGCTCTTCTTCAGAATCTGATTGAACAAGCTTTCATATCATAAAATGTATTGTGTCAGTTTTCTGTTTTTTATGCAAAATAGATGATTAGTAACAGTTAACTGCAGAGTAAAGTGAGCAGTTACTTAGCAACCAGTGCTCAGCGGAATGATACAGTTACTGTGAAAAAAAAAATGATTGTACTGATGACATATTGTCATTATATGTTATTATGTGCCCCTATATGGATGTGATGTATACATTTAAAACAAGTTCAGTGATTTATTTCAGTGATTTATTTTTTAGTGTATTCATTGCATTATACCATTTAGTGTAATACTCTTTACATATTTTGAGTCCTATGAAGTTTGAGAAATTGTTTAGATACATACCTGAGAGTTGGTGTTGATTTTAGCTGTCTTGTAGGTAAATTGCAAAGGCAAGGTTGAATTTAATTTTAACAGTCATTACTGAAAGGACTAGGGTTCAAAATGAGACAGAAACAGTAAAGTTCTGTGCATTTAGATGCAAAAAGAAAAACTAATACAAAAATAAACATAAAAACAAGAGCTACTGGCCATTTGGCATAATATGCAGTTCCACTCTACTGCTGCAATGTGCGGTATGGGTACAAAAGATTTCATTTCGAATTAAGTGAAAAAAACAATGACAAAGAATGAGGGCAAAAAAAAAAAGAATTGCAGCATTAGCTTTATACTGCTGCAGGAAACCCTGTTGTGTATATGGGTGTGTCTGTGTGTGAGACTATATCTATGTGTGTATGTGTTCATGGCATAGGGCAAATAGGAGACACTCGATAAGGACACAGCCTGAATGTGACCACTCAGCTGGTCATGGCCGATCCACTCAGTGACTCACTCCATACTGCTGACCAGTGAAGGAAAAAAAGAAACCCATAGGAAAAAAAAGGAGAAAACGTGATTCGTAGAGACACACCAGCACAGCGGTGGTGTTCATACACAAGGCCATGCCTAATGTCTTTACACTAAAGGCAAGGTCATATCATCTTTAGACCTTTGTATTCACAGTGTTCAGCTGCATTAGATTTGATGTAGGGGTGATGAATAATGTGCATTTTAGTGCCATTACGTGTTTTGCCTGGTGACCCACTCTGCAGGAGGGTGACTTACACCATACAAATGTCATCCATTTGTGTAGCTGTATACAGCCTGAAGACCACACTGATTTTAGGTTAATGACCTTGCCAAAGGTCTGCAGTTTGTTCAGTTTAGTGTGTCCACTCCCCATCAAACTCTTGGAATTTACAGCCTAAACAGTTGAAGATGTTAGCAGTGAGAATACAGCATTGCCCACTTCAGCCCCCTAAGGATGCTACTGTGACTGTACATGACACACTTCTGAAAATGCCTGTGCATGTGCATTGTCCTTCCCTATAGGGGAGTTATGCAGTGGACCACTCACAGGATGGCATCAAATTGAGTTGACACTATATTACAGAATGAATGTGCATGTGCTCTAGTAAATGGATTATTTACTTTATGAAGTGTCAGCCTGAAACTGTGAGCATTTTGAGTCATGTAAGGTACAGTGGAGTGCGATGTCTATGTGATTATACAGTGATTAAAGTGGGCCAATATCTTATGTTTTTCTTGTATTTATTCTTTCCCATGTATATTTATTTATTGTACTGTTTTGTTCACTTATTACATGTTAATTTATGATTCATTGATTAATTTTTACATGACAATTTCCAACCTCTTTTTATTTTTTACAATTAAGCAGGTACTTTTTAACTTTGTCCATTCAGAAAGCAGGGCTTAACACTTACTGTGGACAAGCTATATTGCAACAGGGTGAATAGGCATATATATAGATAGAATTTGTCTATATATATTAGATAATAGAGATAGAATCTCACAAACAGAAACTGCTTCAAAACAGGCTGTTTCCATATATAGACTGTGTGGAGTGAATGATTCATTTTGACACCTTGCAAGGAAAACTTTTGATTCGTTTTTCATGATATGGTTCCTTTAACATGGCTGCTGGCTGGAAGAGTTGTAATTAAGCTTGTAGTTTTACTGAAGGTCAGGGAGAGAGAAATTTCGCAGCCATTTGTTATCATTGCTATATTGGGAGCAGATAGCCCTTTGTGCCATACCATTGCATATGACTACTAATGGAGGCCTCATTCATTGCATATATCAGGCTTTTAAATGAGTCCTTTTTTGTTATCTGGTAGCACTGGTTGCCCTAACTTCCAGAGTGCAGGAGTACTATCAAGTTCAGCAGGACTTGGGATACAAAGGAAAGTGACATTATTATAATTATTTGATTTTATTTGGCAAAGTCAAGTGTCAGAATCAAATTTTTAACCCATCTCAGAAGCCATGACATGTCGAGTACAAATGATTTGGACATATCGATGTTTTAGAAACAACATTCATCAGTAAAAATGTGTTAGTTTTATCATATTTTGTTTCCTAGCCTTAGTGTTAGTCTTAGTCTTAGTGAGACTAGCCAGCTTTCCGTAAAAGCTGCTTACAGCATCCCTCACTCAGCCAGCTGCTTCAGGCATTGCTGCAGTCTTGGGCCTGGTCCTTCTAACTAGCCGAGTGGCTCCATAGCTTCTTAACTAACAGTGATGACGTGAATTGCTTGTTATATTTACCAAATATTGCAGCACCTGACAGTCAGAGATGTATGAAACAAATGAGAGATTAGGGCATAAAAAACATTTAGCACTGCATTTTCAAACTTGGAGATGGTTGATGATTGATGTATACCAAAATGGTCAGAAATCTTAATTATTATGATATACATTTCTGTACCATGCACTGCAATAATCCCAATGTAAACACACAAACACCAACAATGTTTAGGGCATGCAGAAGGCTATTCATTGTGCTGAAGATTTCAGCATCAGGGTTTCTGGTATGCTTTTTTATGTGGAGTATTTACCTGTCATTGAATTTATCTTCATTTAAAGCAAAAATATGCTGCTTACTCTGCTTGTCTGCATGCATAATGTGTGTTTTAGCATTTCTGCAGTGTTTGACACATGCAGGTTGATTTTCAAAGAAGCCCAAGCAGGACCGCTCTTGCTTCCCTCCTCCCAGTGTGTCGGTTCATGTTCTTTTGAAAATCTGGCTGATTAGTTGTTGGAGAGTGACAGTGTCAAGAGTCTTTTGTTGAGAATATAATTGCACAATGAATCTTGTTTGCAGTGTGTAACATCTTGAGATATCCCAAGCAGTTCTCTCAAGTAAAGTCCTAATTTGCAGCTGAATACAGATTTCAGCATTCTCGTGTGAAGACGTTTTCTAGGATAGTGTTTTGTAGGTTAGCATCCTGGTCACACAGGACATTCTTTTAGAGTTCATGGTTTTGTAAATTAAAAAAAAAAAATTATTAAGAATAGACAACAGTTTTCACCTTTTTACAAAGCTTTTAACACCACCAGGCTGCTACACTGAGGCAACTTCTGTTTCTGTCTAATTCTCTTTGGGCAACAACTTTGCTTGAGTTTGCTAGATGCTTGACTAGACTGTCGAGGTGTTGCTCTCTGTGACTTCTCAGAAGAGAACTAGGCTGAATCACTTCAGACCAACATTACAGGCATTAGCATTTCTGTTAAGTAACATGCTACTACTTGTATTATTTATATTTTATGCAAATTTGATTGAAACAATTCCTGACAGTCTAATACTTTAAATTATTGATGACTGCCACACACTATGAAGAAAAAAAAAGCACTGAATTGTTGTGCTGTGTCCCCTCTTTATAAAAGATTCCAGATTTTGTACACCACTAGACCCATTTGTGCAACTAGCCATTCCAAAACTGGTCTTGTTTTACATTTAATTTTTAATTGTGCTTTCTTGGCTACAAGAATCAGTCCAAAACTTTGTCATACAGCTGACATTTACAGATGTCTTAAGTGTATTAATAGCATTAATATGCATAATCCTCATGTGATGTTGTCTTTTTATATACATAAACTGCACGCTGTGTCAACTGCAATATAAATGAGAGATTAGATGATTGTTTTAGTCAGTGCATTCCATATTTTGTCCTCATTTTCAGGTAAAATGTTACAGCACATACACACACACACCAACGCACACCAAAGAAACTGACAGTTACCCGAGTACAAAAGGCCCTATTGTAATGCAAAGTAGTTTACTAAACTTTCAGGGGAGGGAGATGATTTTAATATGAAATGGCGATTAAAACAGTCATGTATAATTGTCACATGCAGTAGAAGTGTATGAAATGTTATGAGTTGTTAGGGTTGGCTTCCTCAAGCAGATGAACTGTTGTCTATTGTCACATGTTCATTTAGATGAGAGAATAAGAGAGTGCTTGAGTAACACTTACGTCCAGCAAAGGGGTTAACAGGCTCAGCATCAAAGCACTGACAAAATGTACTGTTTAAATTTTAATCACTCCCTCGTCCTTTGTTAAACACTTCACACCCACAGGGCAGCCTTTAATTTCTGTTCTTTGTCTGCTAGAACCTGAACCCTGAAAACGTGAAATCGGCGGAATGCAAACGGTTGCTGCAGTGGCCGTGCTGAAAGTGAATTATTAGATTTAATGGCATGTTGGGGAGAGAAAAGCAATGAATAAATAAGGGGTTATACACTGACGAAATTCAAATCAGTCGCGGATTCAATTTGAGGACAGAATGGTAATGCAGAGGCCAGAAAGGAGAGGCTCAGAGAAGGCTGCAATTTTCCCCACCCTGATACTGTCCCCAGCGTGCTAATTCATGTTTCATGCTCTGCAAATGCAGGCCAAACGACCATTTTTATCCTCCAACCCTGGGCTGTCAGGGATTTCTTTTATATTTTTTTTCTTTTTTTTTTTCTAACATCATCTCCCCGAAAGGGATATTTCAAAGCCCGTACCCTCTTTAAAAACATTAGCCGCAATTTTTGCCAGGGTTTCCAGACTATACTCGCAGAGCCGGATGGCCCTTCGGTGTGCCATTTGCGAGACCCGTTGTCCTAAGTGGCTGGAAGCCTCTTTCCACAACCAGCACATCTCAATGGTGTCTTCAAAGCGCTGCAGCCACAGCTGACAATGTGCATGGATAAAAAAGCCCACTGTAAATGCTGTCCTAATGACTCTCGGCAGGGTTACCCTTGATTCTTTCATAAAGGGATGGGGAAAGAAAGGTCTGTGCCATTATGTGGAGCCCATGTGAAGTCTGTTGGGATTCAACAAAGAAAATCCTCTGCCTGGAAAATGGTGGGTAATAGGATACATTAGTGTTTTATATGCCTGCTGGTGTGCCTGGGGGTCAGAAGCTTGCTTTACTCACATCTAGACACAGAGTTTGTGTCTCCAGATGCTAATTAGTGTGTTTTTGTAAAACCAAACACATACATAACATTATACACATATGTTTACATTCATGGCTGATTGCATTGCTTTGAGGAAAACTTGGCAGAAAATGTATGTATATAAAATGTACAGCTAAAATTAAACCTGGCATCATGACTAAAATTCTAATGGGAAACAAAGACTGCACTAGAATTTGAGGAAATGAAATTCCCACAGGAGTCTGAATCCTTTTTGTCTGACTCATGTGATAATGTGCTGGTGATGGAAATGTATGTACCAAAACAATTAAGAATAGAAAAATGAAGATCAAAGCTGTTCAAAAGCTGAATATACTATGCTCTTAATCCATTGCTATATCCTAAATCAACTTTTTGCGTCTGTTATGCAGTATAAAAAGGTTATTAACCATGTGTATCTTGAAAAGATGATCTTTGCACATTGCTATAATACACCTTGAGTTTATATAAATAAAAAAGATGGGATACATGACATAAGGCACCACCTTTACTCTGAGCCACTTGTGCATATATTTTTAAACACTGCAGAGACAATGAATAATAAAATGTGCAGTCCAAATTTCTTTAAAAGTTCATTCTGAGCACTAGTGAAAGGAAGCAGAAGAGTGTCTGAATACGTCTTAAATCTCTACCCCCGAAAACTAATGGCACATGGATGAGAACAAAAAAATCGAATATAATCACAGCTTACACCCTTCATACAAACATTCAAGCACACGTTTGCCCATTTCCATTCATTTGGTGTCTCATATTGGGTTAGGCCTTTGCCACAATACCAGACAGTGGCAAATTAATTATATATACTAGCTGGAAGTCTAGCATAGCAGAACAGCTTTTGGGTATTTATTTATTTATTTATGAAACTTCTTTATCCACTTTTCTGGTTTTAGGGCTATGTTCATGTTTGGTCTAGGAAGTTATACAACAGTGTCACTGAAAAGTCCATCAAATAGCCTATGCTATGTGCAATTGGAGGATGTGCTGAGACAGCCCTATATTGAGCTGTTTTCTCCGTCAGTGAGGAGCCTTTAGGTCCATGCGCAGATTGTAAGTTACTGAGGTTTAGAGGTTATTCTTCCATGGAGTAATAGATGGTCTGTTAGGGCCATTAACCACCAACCCCTGTCTCCGTGTAGAGAAGAGTACAGCGCAAGATTGGCGAAGGGAGAGTCAGTGGTAGTGAGGCAGGTCGATAGATGAATAGGCAATGGAATGGAGGGCAAGAGACAGAGACAGAGAGTGATGGTGAACTAAGAGTGATAGCAGGTAGAGAGAGTGCAAGACGTATGGACACATAACTATATAAAGTGCATTAGTGAGGCAGGGGATGAATAGACAGAGAGGACTAAGGAAGCACTTTAAGCAGTACTTCCTCTCTGCAGTGTTGTCAGGTTGACCTCAGTGATGAAGCAACAAACTGATAACTAACACTGTAAGTTGATTTGAGCTGTTAACGGTGTGATGCAAGCATGCACTGACCTTGCCACTGTAAGACAATGACACCTCAGGAGATCTTCTGTGAGAACAAATAGCTCACTTTAACTGCTAGCAAGCGTGGGATAACAGCATACTAATCAGAAAGTCATCTGTCTGTGAGATGGGCGTCAATTAAGGCGCTTATGTGCCTAATGATCATGAATAAAAACTAATTGGTCTATCTGGAGGTGGGATCTCACCTCTACCAGTCCATCGCGGCATGGATGCACTCATGGGGAATGCTAATCCTGTTTGGCATAAAGGGTTCAGCCTTGCAGCTCAAGGTCATAGGTGGCTCCTCCATTGATCTGCACATCTTCTGTCCTGTGAATTCTCAAACACACATTAATGTGCGCAACCAGTCATGTGCATAGTTAGTTTCTTCTATGAGTTACAGATCATTTTCTTTTGATCTGGACTGGATTCGGTTGAATCTGGCCTTCAAAGCCACTCTGTCATGCACTTTAGAAATCAGAGAGGGATAAAGCTGCGGGTGCATATATACCGGTAAATTGTGCTGGACTGACGCTATCACTTACAGAACATTGTCCCTAGATGTTGAATTAGCTCTGAGGCTAAAAGTGGCCTGATGACAGATGAGCCCATTCTATACCTGCTCCACCAAAGCCCAACCAGCTGTCAGCTGATCACCACAGCCTGCTTCACATCTGATCCCTACCAGAGTGGCTCTAGTGAGAGCCGCTTCTGCAGGCACCTCTCTGCATGAACCATAGTCCGAACGGTAGTAAACTCAGCTTACTGATAATAATTGATTCAAAATAATATTTTCAATGGTGTGGCAATGATTAGCTGGTAGTTTACATGAAAACACATATTTTATCTGTTTATTTTTTCTTTAGGTCACTAACGCCTGATAGGCATGCCCATGTCTGTACATCTTTGCCCCCACAGTTCATTCAGATAACATCTTTTATTCAGTAAAGTACTAAAGTATTTTAGAATTTTTAAAAGGCCTCACTAATCCCCATCTTATAAAATGTATTACTTGTAGATTGATTACCAATATAAATGCTAAATATAATGATAAAATAAATTATAAAACTGATTACTAATGCAACTAATATGTGTAAGTACCTGTTTCATTTTCATCTACAGTGTGTAAATTCTGCATAGACAAGCTGGGTTTTTGGGCTATACTAAGGGTCCATTTAAGCTGTTTAAGCTCTTGTGTGGCAAACTTGTCACTCCCTAATTGACCAAAACTGCATACAGTCAGTCTGGCTGCAAATAAGCACTAGGCATGATTCTTTCTACCGCAGGTAATATTCAGATAGACTGTTAAAAAATTAAATAGTCATTACTCCCTACATGCACAATGGAAAATGGCACACTCAAGTGATCACTTGTCAAATATCTTCTAATATTCAGACTGTGATTATAAAATTTGTTCAATTATTTGAATAGCCAAATGGACAATTCCAGCTCGTCTTTAACAACCAAATGTAAATAGTTCATGAAACGCACTCAGTCAATATGTAAAATGGCTACAATTTTCTCAAGATCAGTTTCAGAGCTGTTGCACAATGTTAATAAGATTGGATAGTAGTAGCACCTTTCAACCGTTTGCTCTTATTCAAGTACACAGTGTTATTGGATGTATGAAGTGTAGGCCTGTCCTTTTGAAAAGCAGCTCCTTAATGTTTGTGAAAGGTCTGTTTGACAGTCATAAGCTTCCTTGTCTCTTTGTAACATGCCATGCAGATATTCGGGGGATTTGCCAGTGGTGAAATGGAGGGCGTAGTGTGGTATGAGGGGTTTCCTCTTTAGCAGCCCACTGCCGTGTTTCTGGACAGCGCTGCCAAAGGGGGGGCGACTCACCCACAGCTTGGGGTTAATTGCACCACTGGGGGAAAATGCCGTCTCTGATTTGGTGTGTGGTTGAGAAGGCAGTTTGTGACAGGCCGCGCTGTGTGCTGCGGAGGCAAGAGCGGAGACAGGAGAGGAAGGAGCCCGCTGAGAGCATCAGCTGCTTTATAAGTCAGCCAGACAGAAAGAGACTCCCCTTTGGAGAGAATTTCACATATATCAACTTTGATTTACAGAGCCGTTGTGAAATGTAAGAAAAGGAAGTGGCTATTATCTTGCTTGAGCATTACACAAGTCTTTTTTTTTTTTTGAGAATGATTTTCTGTTCCATTGCAATGTGTTGGACTAAAGGCTAAATCTTTTATTAGTATCAAATGATAATACCAATTATGTTGCTTGTACCTAATGGTCCTATTACTTATTTCATTTGGTTAATTAAAAGAGAAGGGTTGTCTTGGGTAAAGTAGAGACATGAGAGGCATACTAACCTGAAGGAATAGTGCTGTGTGGGGGTGCAGTTTTCTCAAATCTCAGATGAAATTCCTTAAGAGACAGCCCTCAGATGTTATTATAGCACATTTGTGTGCTTAAGTGCTAATGATTTCATTAAGCCAAGTTATTGTGTACAGTGAGGCTGGGCTATGGAACAATTGAGCACTGAAAAAATAGTTTCAATTCATATGATTCCAATGTGTCAATTGATTGCACAATTAATTATGTTCGATACTGGTACAAGATTTCTTCAGTAAAAACTACAAAACTTAAAAAATGAGTATTTAATTGAAGCTTCATTAAAGATAAGCATCATTTAGATTGCATTTAGCGGGCTATCTAAAACTACCCAAGCACATTTACTTATAGAAATACACAGTTAACAACACAACATGGTGAGTTATATTTCAGGCTATGTCTGATACAGGACTGGATACATTGGATATGAATATGTTCTTTTTTTCCCTCAAAAATCAGATCCGGCATTTTCTGCTGATCATCTACCCATCAATACCAAAATGCCATCTCTCAGTTTTCAAAAGAGGTCTTTGGTGTAGTGCTATTAAGACACATTTGGTACTCTAAGTAACACTTTGGTGGGTGGTTCTTTGAAGCGGTGCCTCTCAAACTGTTCCCCAGGGCACCCCCAATTGGTTCATTTTTTTTCCTGACCCCAACTTCCAACACTTAGAGAGAGAGCACAAAATTGACTGTCTGAGGATTTTACAACCTTTGTTAATCAGATGTGGGACTGTGAAGAACCTCCATAATATGTAAATCAGATGTGGCACTGTTTTAGCACCTCCACAATATGTAAAGGTTTTATGCGACTTATTGTTTTTCTTAGATCTTCAGACACAAGCTGTTCATTAACTTACATTTTTAAAGTGTAGTTTTAAAGGCAGGGCATTCTGTTCAGGCAGTAGTGGCCTGGTTTAAGGTCGATTGATTCTGACCCCTCATAATCTAACTGTCTGACCCTGCAAACCTGAAATGGGTGGCTCCAGTCACCCTGGCATGCCCGGCAGGGTGAGAACGGTGCATCTGTTGTGGTTATACTCCCCTCGGCAGCAGGCCGGGCAGTAATTAATTTCCACGTTTAACCGGGAGGCAAAACGGTGGCGTCCTGGGACGTGGCGCGCGTGCCACCAACCCGCATCCTGGATTCCATGGATTAGGATAATTAGCCCCCGGAAGAGTGCACAGACAGATGGAGAGAGGAGATGATGATGCCCATACCCGTCCCTCCTGTGCTCCCTCTCGCTCTCTCGCTCTCTCTCTCTCTCTCTTTCCCTCTCTCAGCAGAGTTCTAAATAAGAGCTGTTTCCGCAGTAACTAGAAGGTTCAGCATGCTCTTGCTGTAGTCATGTTGTTTGGGGTCCTTCAGTTCATGGGCTGTTTGTTCCTGGTTCATAATGGTGGAAAGGATTCACAAGGGTATCGATCAATATGATGTAGTGAGGCTTTTTGTTTGTAAGTCGCTTCATTTATGGCTACTTTTTTGTCTGTAGCATGATTGTGTGTGATAGCGTATGTGTGCGATGGTCAGGCTGACTCTCTGACAGCAGCATAGCTCAACCTTCAGACTCTCTCAGGCTCTTAATGAAAAAGAGAGTGGACTTGTTGCGAACCGTCGATGCAGAAAACAGATTAACTCAGCTCAACCACAGAGACACGAGAGAGCGGCACAAACTCAGCCATGGACACGGAGAAGGCGGCTGGCCTCAGTAACTCCAGCATCTCTGCTCTTACCTATCGTGCCCATTGCAAGCTCTTTCAGCTAGTTCTATCACACACTACAGAGCCTATATGTTTAAAAGAAATGTTGCCATCTTGATTTGCCATTATGTCTTTTTCATCTATTGTATTATGCAACAGTCTGAAAAACAAAATAAGAAAGATGGAAAGAAAGTGGCATCAGTTTTGTCTTGAGCAAGCAAAGAGAGAGTTCAGGGAAAAATGCAGCTTGTTTTGCTCATGTGCCCAATTCTGATGCATTTGCAACTTCATGCAAATTATATTGTTGGATTTGAAATGAAACAACAACATAATGTTAGCGTTAGGAATGTACCAATGTGGGAATTATGGGGCAATGCTGATATCATTTTTTTTGTGCATTTATCTGCCAATGCCAATACACAAACATGCAGTAAAAAGGATAAAGGCACATTTAGCAGTGTAGCCCAGCAATGCCTTAATATTCTGCTCTTTCAGACTATAATACATGCAGCATCAAATAAAGGTTTGATGTATTAATAAATTCTAAATCTATTTTTTGATGGCGATAATTATTCTTTTAAACAAATATCTGCTGATACAGTTATGATTTCAATATTATCATGCATCCCTAGTTAGCTTTAATAAAAGGGTATTTGCATCTATAAATGGGGGAACCATTTAGGAATAACAGCAATAAAGCTGTCCAAATCACTGTGTAGTGCAAATGTTTGTGCACAATCAGTCAGATTACATGCTTTGTGAATTTTCTAACTGAAAATAAGTATGCATCCCCTACAGAGAACAATACGTAAGATTATTTGACAGACCTAAAAAAATATGTCGTAAGGCATTTTTTATGTGTGTGTGTTAATATAACAAATGGGGAAAAATGTGGCCATGCAAAAGTTATGGCACATTTTATATTTTATGTTTTATTTTTTTTTCCAATATGTTAAACTCAGCAATTAAATAGAAATTATGTTTTGTCCTTTGTAGAAAATGAATTAAACATGTTTTTGTCTTTTTTGGTATTTGTAGGTCAAGCACCTGAATTCAGAGCGCAGTTACCCTGGGTCACACAATAGCTCATGTACCACTGCACTCTATCCTACGTTCCCCGCTATCATCACTTGCCGTATCTGTTCTCAGGCCCTCACGGTATCTTGATGTACTGGCATATACAGAATTACAACAGGATAGGCAAACAATTACCATAGACCATGGATGATATTTCATCATTTGTTTCCCTCTTGACTGATTCCTCTCAGGACAGGGCAAATATGGATGTAAAGGTGTCTGTCTTTAAAACATCCATTATAAGCCCTACACTTTTCACCCACATGACAGCAGAGCCCATTGTCTCTTGAGTGCTAGGAGCTTGTCGTTCTGACAGATGGTGAGTTTCTGTTCCTTTAGTTTTCCCCTCTCCTCAGCAGAAAAGCCAGAAGAACAGATTGAGTGGTGAATTCAGTCCTGTGTGCACATGCTTGCCATGCTGTCCACCCTAGGATTCCAGCAATGGAAGCATGCATTTCGCTTATGGAATCCATTTATGTGTTTTGTTCCCTTCAAGTATTAACCTTGGTCTCCATAAGAGACGGAGATCATGGGCTGTTGCCAGGGCTTTTTATTCAGGAAGTATGTAAGCTCTCATGCATTTGACCTTAAACCAGTCCCTGAAAACATCTAAGGAAGTATTGGCATGAGGACTTTATGGAAAAGACAATGAGTGCTCAATGTACTTTATGTATGTTGTGTATTATTTGGATAGTAGAAATGATGCTGACTTTTACTAACGTGAAACTTTGTCAGTGATTGTATTTTCTCTTCATCAAATGGTGACATGAACAAAATGAGTTAGCTCAAGCTTTGTCCTACTCCCTGAAGACCTTGTGAAAACTCTCAAGCGTAACCTAACTTGAGGATATTTCAGTAAAGTGTTATTTATTTATTTATTTATTTATTTTTCTTCTGTTTAGGGAAGGGGAGAGACCAGCTAGAAAATTGCAGTCCTTAAAAGAATGTTTCTGATAGATCCTTATATTGAGTTTTCCTGTTAATTAATCACCTTTCCAACATAATTATATTCCAATATCTAGTTAGGACTGGATTTGTTGAATGTTGACAAATTGCTGATGCAAATATTTGCCTCTTTTCTTCTCAGAAAATGACTCTAAGTCATTGTCACAGATACTTTGGGGGAAGTATGTAATTTGGTAATTTATGTCAAGCCTCTGCTATAATTGGGTGTGGGCAAAGGGAAAAGCTGATTTAGCTGAAACAACTTAATTGCCTCTGAAATTGCCTCAGCAATCGCCTCAGCTCTAAAGTAAACTTTAAGAACAAACAGATAGAACTGCCAGGTCCTCAAAAAAATGTAATACATAGCAATACCATGCTATAATGAAAACCTATATAAGCAGCAATATCTTGTGTATGTATATTGTTATCATAACAAACCTGGTATCGCCAGAATCGTAGCTATTTATGAGAAAGGAAAAAATTCACTTTAGTGTATGTTAAGACTTTGAGATTTTATTTTGGAGCATTTCTATTGGTCTGTTTGTGATTAAATGCTCACACAGTTATATCGCAGTATAGAAAGTGGTAGAAATCCTGGTGTTAATAGAGGCAGAGTGGGATTCAGCCAAGCTTGGTGTTAGCACTGGATAATATGGTTTAAAAAAATGATTTTAGTGTTTTGTTCAGCTTTTTGGCAATATGTTTTGGTATTGACTGGTTTGATAGTGACAGTTTAGGTTATTTTGAGGATAAC